>NC_084735.1:66178842-66243842 GCF_033978785.1 Entelurus aequoreus | reverse complement strand
AAAAAGCGCTCCAAGGTGTAATAAAGTTAAAAACAAAAGCTATAATCCATCGAATAACTTTACTGAGAGATTTGAGCAGGGTAAAACACATGACGAACACTTTTACGACCAACCGGAAACATAGCAACCAGGCTAGCAACGCACCTCCTTTACGGCAGCTGTCGCAACGTTCTTAAAACAACTGCAGCACATACATATATGACATCTCCCTTTTTTAACTTTTGTTTTTCTTTCCTTGTAAACAAAACAAAATCACACTGTATATGTGTTGTCTGTCTAATTATAAATAATGCAGACGAGGCGTGTTGGCTGAGTTCTTGACGTTTACTTTCACAGCGTGGCAACATGCAACACTTTTCGGGGCTACCGCGCATGCTCGTAACTCCCGTTGCATGCTGGGTAGTGTAGTTGTTATATTCTCTAGCTTATAACATTTTTCCCCCTATAAAGAAATAATGTTAACTCAATAAAGTGTATTTCTTTTTTTAGCTTTAACTTTTCATTTTTTAGCATTGTAACCACATTTGCAAACAACTTTTCTCTTCATAGAAGTTTCTTTCAATAAAGAAATAAAGTGCAAAAATTTCAAAGCGTCATAACAAACAGTTATGTCAAATAGCAGCAGAAGTGCACTTTTTGGAGAGCTGTATTATTTTCAGTTTTGTGCCCAAGGGACTGATTTTATTTAACACTATATTATTATTTATACACCTATAGGGATCACAGAGACAGGTTGTTTTTGTGTTACTGTATATATTTGTTTCTCTGAAAAATCCCACTTAATATACTTTGGGTAACAACAGTCAATATTTATTTATTTTATTTTATTTTTTTAGGTGGGTAACAGTCAATATTTATTTATTTATTAGATTTTATTTTTTTCTTATATAGTAAAAGTGAGCTTTTGTTAAACCAAATATTGTGTGTTTTTTTCCATATACAACAACCTATCTGGACTCGATAAGAGAATTGATAAGGAATCGGTTCGAACAGAGGATTCGATAATAGGCTCGAACTCGATAATTCCTTATCAAACATCATTCCTACTGGCAATCTCAGTCAGGAAGAGAGGGAGGGCACTACATCATTTTGACCGTGATTGTAGTACCATTTTCTGGCCACATTACTACATATGGCACCTTTAAAGGCCTACTGAAACCCACAACTACCGACCACACAGTCTGATAGTTTATATATCAATGATGAAATCTTAACATTGCAACACATGCCAATATGGCCAGGTTAGATTACTAAAGTGCAATTTTAAATTTCGCGCAAAATATCCTGCTGAAAACGTCTCGGTATGATGACGCCTGCGTGTGACGTTACGGTATGTAGCGGACATTTTGGGACAGCATTGTGGCCAGCTATTAAGTCGTCTGTTTTCATCGCAAAATTCCACAGTATTCTGGACATCTGTGTTGGTGAATCTTTTGCAATTTGTTCAATGAACAATGGAAACAGCAAAGAAGAAAGCTGTAGGTGGGAAGCGGTGTATTTCGGCCGGCTGCAGCAACACAAACACGTAGCCGGTGTTTCATTGTTTACATTCCCGTAAGATGAGAGTCAAGCTTTACCATTGGCCTGTGGAGAACTGGGACAACAGAGACTCTTACCAGGAGGACTTTGAGTTGGATACGCAGACGCGGTACCGTGAGTACGCAACTAAAATGTTGCCATAAGCATTTTGTTTAATTTGTATGTGTAACGCAGTACGCAGCTGCGGCTTCCAAACATTTGATCACTTGCCCGTACGTGCGTGCCGCTATGTGCATGTCACGTACGTAACTTTGGGGACTTTGGGGAAATATATGTGCTGTATGAACTTTGGGGAGGTGAACGGTACTTTGGGCTGTGGGATGGAGTGTGTAGTGCGGGTGTTTGATTTGTATTGGCGGGTTATATGGACGGGAGGGGGGAGGTGTTTGTTATGCGGGATTAATTTGTGGCATATTAAATATAAGCCTGGTTGTGTTGTGGCTAATAGAGTATATACATGTCTTGTGTTTATTTACTGTTTTAGTCATTCCCAGCTGAATATCAGGTCCCACCCGCCTCTCACAACATCTTCCCTATCTGAATCGCTTCCACTGCCCTCTAGTCCTTCACTCTCACTTTCCTCATCCACAAATCTTTCATCCTCGCTCAAATTAATGGGGAAATCGTCACTTTCTCGGTCCGAATCGCTCTCACTGCTGGTGGCCATGATTATAAACAATGTGCAGATGTGAGGAGCTCCACAACCTGTGACGTCACACGCTTTTTTATCAGCGACCAAAAGTTGTGAACTTTATCGTCGATGTTCTCTACTAAATCCTTTGAGCAAAAATATGGCAATATTGCGAAATGATCAAGTATGACACATAGAATGGACCTGCTATCCCCGTTTAAATAAGAAAATCACATTTCAGTAGGCCTTTAAGGTATGTAAATAAACATTTTCTAAATATTATTCTATAAATAACTAATTTCACAACGTATACTGTATATCTGCAGCTTATAGTCTGGTGCGGCTAATATATGCAAACATATTTTTCTTCACCCCCTTTTTATTTTCTTCAAAAATGTAGTGAGTGCAGCTTATATACCAGTGCACTCTATAGTCCAAACATATGGTACCACTGCCACAAAGGGCAAACGTGTACTATCACACCACCAGGAATATTACCTTACTGAGTACTGTATTGACCTGAATATAAGATGGATGGTTTTATATTCGTATAACGACTTCTCCCCAAGCAAGTCAGAGATTTTCTTCCTGTCACACACACGTCATGGATCGAAAAATAAAACATGTTCAAGAAGAGCAAAAAAAGTTGTCATTACCATTCTGCACAGCATTCAAGCACATTCTAATGAGAACCCAAATGCTGAAAAACAAGACTCGGCTATACATCGAAATGTTGGTTTTAGATAGTAACTACCAGTTGTCATTCTAAGGTTACCAGCAATAATTACTGTCAGGGTCCCTATGGTGATACGTAGGAAGTGCTTGACTAAATTACATATTTAGACAAAGAGGCTGCAGAAAGAAGCTCAGAGTCAAACCAGGACATGCATTCACCATCTACAACAGGAAGCCTTACTAAAGTATGCAGAGGATGAGGCGGCACTCAGCTGAGGGGAAGAAATCAGGCAAGGAAGTGGGGACAGGCTGGGTCAGACACTGGAGGACAGGATCAGGACAAGTGTGCACAAGACAAAGTGGACAGGTATATATAGAGGGGGATGTGACTGTGAGATGGACAGGTGGGCAGGTGAGTGGGAGATCAGATAGCACAAGGGGGGTTCAGCGCAGACGAAATGCAAAGAGAGTTGAAATGGCAGCGAGACAGATAATACAGAGGGCAGACACTGAGTGCCTCAGACTATTTTGGGACTATGTGGTGGAAGTATATTACTATTTTTTGTTCAATGTCACAATCCAAAGAGTGGGATTCTTTTATACTTCATAAAACTTGCAATAGTGGTATCAAAAATTTATCTATGTCAGTAACCTACAGTTGGGACTGAATTTCAGTTCCCATTTAAGGTATACTGGTAGGAAATAATATTTACAATAGCTAGTGGCAGCTTGTTCCAAAAGGTCAGACAAAGACACCTACACAAAAACAAAGGCATTTCCCTCAAGAAATAATGTAAATCCAATGAATCTGTTGCATTCCAAAAGTATTAACACAAAGTACATTATTTAAAAAAAAATGGAAAACAGTATATATACTGTATGTATGTATGCATGTGTGCATACACACACGCACACACACACACTTACACACACACACACACACATATATATTTATACTATATACATACTATATATATACTATATACATATACATACTATATATACTATATATATAGATATACACACTATATACATACTCCATCCATCCATTTCCTACCGCTTATTCCCTTCGGGGTCGCGGGGGGCGCTGGAGCCTATCTCAGCTACAATCGGGCGGAAGGCGGGGTACACCCTGGAAAAGTCGCCACCTCATCGCAGGGCCAACACAGATAGACAGACAACATTCACACTCACATTCACTCACTAGGGCCAAATTAGTGTTGCTAATCAACCTATCCCCAGGTGCATGTCTTTGGAGGTGGGAGGAAGCCGGAGTACCCGGAGGGAACCCACACAGTCACGGGGAGAACATGCAAACTCCACACAGAAAGATCCCGAGGCCGGGATTGAACTCACTACTACTCAGGACCTTCATATTGTGAGGCAGACGCACTAACCCCTCTGCCACTGTGCTGCCTATATACATACTGTGTATACATATATATATATATATATATATATATATAAATACATAAGTAATATATACATATATATACATAAATACATATATATATATATACATATATATATATATATATATATATATATATATATATATATATATATATATATATATATATATATATATATATATATATATATATATAAACATATATACATACACATATATATGTATGTATGCATATATATATGTGTGTGTTTATGTGTATATATATATATATATATATGTATATATATATATATATATATATATATATATATATATATATATATATATATATATATATATATATATATATATATATATATATATATATATATATATATATATGTATATATATATGTATATATATATATATGTATATGTATATATATATATATATATATATATATATATATATATATATATATATGTATGTATATATATATGTATATATATATATATGTAAATATATATATATGTATATATATATGTATATATATATATATATATATATATATATATATATACATATAAAGTTGAAAAACTTATTCGGGTGTTACCATTTAGTGGTCAATTGAACAGGTACTGTACTGTACTGTGCAATCTACTAACAGAAGTCTCAATCAATCAATAAAAAAAAAGCACTTTATATGTAGAAAGGTTTTGTTAAGAAACCATTCTGAGCCTTATCTTATTTAGTTTTTATTTTATATATGTTGACCACATTAACCCTGGCAATGGACCCTGTGTGTATATGTATGTTATGCCAGTGTTTACAAATTTGGTAAATAAATAACCAAAACATGTATATTTTCTTGTTTTCTTACTATACCAAAAATTAACTGAACCGTGACCTCTAAACCAAACTGAAATTTTTGTGTACCGTTACACCCCATAATATATATATATATATATATATATATATATATATATATATATATATATATATATATATATATATATATATATATATATATATATATATATATATATTTGTTTTTTGTTTTGTTTTGTTTGTTTGTTTTTTTGACACTGTGATAATTTAAGGCAGCCCCAAAACAAATTACAATGATGGCAACAAAGGCGAAAAGCAGGCAAGAAGCAGGAAGTAGAAGCTGCTATAAGTCTATTAATAGTTTCTGTTTTATTCCTTCATTTAGGTCTTTTAGTGTATACACCCATACTGTACATTCACCCTTTTTTTTTAACCTCAGTCTATTTTCTGTACTCACCGACCCATTGGCCCTCACTTCTCCTGCCTCTGGCAACACAAGCACCTATTCAATATTTCACCAACAGGATGTTTTATTTACAATGCTTGGGACACCTGCTGTGGCTGACTCAGTACAGAGAGGTATTGCACAGTAAATACGCTGAAGCACTAAAGGTCAAAGGGTTATGGACTGGGAGATCCAATGAAAGAACAGATAAGAATCGCAATGCAAGAGACTTAGAACGTAATTATGCAGAGCAGACAATGATGCACAAACAACACGATTCAATGCTCAAGAACTACTGTAACCAAAGTACATTTAAACTCAATCAACCAACAATGAAAATATTAAACACGTTACACTATTTTTACATGTGTTTGGAGGCTTTTAAGGATGACAATCAGGGTCGCGTAGCACCAAATTCTGGGCCGCCATAACAAGACTCCTGAAGTGCCACCCTAAATCCAACGTCGCCGATCCATACACACACACTTGGTATGTTTACATGCATTAAAAAAAATAATTGTTGCATGAATTAGTTTGAAACCATATTTTTAAAACACATGTACAAACTTGAATTAGGTTTTCGACTTTAAAAGATGAGATTGACATATCTACACCAGAACATATCTAGATAACCCCCACAAAATAAGTGTGTTGTGTTTCTAACAAAAACCTGTAAAAAAAACATTTGTGTAAACTTGTCAATATTCACTTAAATATAACTACCGTATTTTTCGGACTATAAGTCACAGTTTTTTTCATAGTTTGGCTGGGGGTGCGACTTATACTCAGGAGCGACTTATGCGTGAAATTATTAACACATTACCGTAAAATATCAAATAATATTATTTAGCTCATTCACGTAAGAGACTAGACGTATAAGATTTCATCGGATTTAGCGATTAGGAGTGACAGATTGTTTGGTAAACGTATAGCATGTTCTATATGTTATAGTTATTTGAATGACTCTTACCATAATATGTTACGTTAACATACCAGGCACGTTCTCAGTTGGTTATTTATGCGTCATATAACGTACACTTATTCAGCCTGTTGTTCACTATTCTTTATTTATTTTAAATTGCCTTTCAAATGTCTATTCTTGGTGTTGGGTTTTATCAAATAAATTTCCCCCAAAAATGCAACATATACTCCAGTGCGACTTAAATATATATTTTTTCCTTCTTTATTATGCATCTTCGGCCGGTGCGACTTATACTCCGGAGCGACTTATACTCCGAAAAATACGGTATATAGCCGTCAAGTTTTCCTTTTCTTAATTATATATTAGCTAATACATGTGGGCTTATCATCAGTGGGTAATGCGAGTCATATTTCATTAATATTATAATGATATTGTTATTAGTACATTTCTTGAGGGTTAAGCCTCCTCCTTCTTTAAAACCTAGCGACGCCTCTGTTTCAAACTTTAATCGAGGGTCCTTGAACACACCACAGTGATGTACGATGAAATGCAAAAGTTAAACTTGCACATGACTTTCTCCTATGTTGCCACACATTTTTTTTAAATAATTTTTAAATTTCTTCTATCACTTAATCCTTTTTTCAAAATGCTGGCGCTGTGAGTGGGTGCTTAAATGTGAGCTTTGCTGACCTTATGACGTTTGTGTTGAGTGAAGTGTTGTTGCTATCCAGGTGGAACAAACCATCTTGCATTTTTGATAGGGGGTGTAGGTAGACTTAGACATTCTTAATTTGATACACTTTATTTTATAACTTTAACTGCAATATTTATTTGATCTTAACATTTACAACACATTTTTTTATATTTAAATGACAGCAGGACTTCTTCACACTTTACAAACTACTTTCTTACTACCCTACTTCGCCCTCCACTTTGACACCTTTGTTGACATTTGTCAAGACCAGTCACATTTGCTGTTAAGCCTTTCAAGCTGGAAATGGCATCATATTTTTTTAAAGAAATCTATGACATCTTTTACCGAGGTTACAGAGACACAATGAGCACAAAAAGTTCATCATTACGGTAGCATAAGTAAGAAACATGCAGAAACTCAAACTGATGTAGCTGCATAAGTTCATACATTTTCCAAAGAAGTGACGATAGTATAGAGCAGGGGTCACCAACCTTTTTGAAACCAAGAGCTACTTCTTGGGTACTGATTAATGCGAAGGGCTACCAGTTTGATACACACTTAAATAAATTGCCAGAAATAGCCAATTTGCTCAATTTACCTTTAACTCTATGTTATTATTAATAATTAATGATATTTACACTTAATTGAACGGTTTAAAAGAGGAGAAAACACGAAAAAAATGACAATTCAATTTTGAAACCTAGTTTATCTTCAATTCCGACTCTTTAAAATTCAAAATTCAACCGAAAAAAAAAAGAGAAAAACTAGCTAATTTGAATCTTTTTGAAAAAAAAATATTAAAAAATTATGGAACATCATTAGTAATTTTTCCTGATTAAGATTAATTTTAGAATTTTGATGACATGTTTTAAATGGGTTAAAATCCAATCTGCACTTTGTTAGAATATATAACAAATTGGACCAAGCTATATTTCTAACAAAGACAAATCATTATTTCTTCTAGATTTTCCAGAACAAAAATTTTAAAAGAAATTCAAAAGACTATGAAATAAGATTTAAATTTGATTCTACAGATTTTCTAGCTTTGCCAGAATAATTTTTTTGAATTTTAATAATAATAAGTTTGAAGAAATATTTCACAAATATTCTTCGTCAAAAAAACAGAAGCTAAAATGAAAAATTAAATTAAAATGTATTTATTATTCTTTACATTAAAAAAGATACATTTACTTGAACATTGATTTAAATTGTCAGGAAAGAAGAGGAAGGAATTTAAAAGGTGAAAAGGTATACGTGTTTAAAAATCCTAAAATCATTTTTAAGGTTGTATTTTTTCTCTAAAATTGTCTTTCTGAAAGTTATAAGAAGCAAAGTAAAACAATTAATGAATTTATTTAAACAAGTGAAGACCAAGTCTTTAAAATATTTTCTTGGATTTTCAAATTCTATTTGAGTTTTGTCTCTCTTAGAATTAAATATGTCGGGCAAAGCGAGACCAGCTTGCTAGTAAATAAATACAATTTAAAAAATAGAGGCAGCTCACTGGTAAGTGATGCTATTTGAGCTATTTTTAGAACAGGCCAGCGGGCTACTCATCTGGTCCTTACGGGCGACCTGGTGCCCGCGGGCACCGCGTTGGTGACCCCTGGTATAGAGGAATGTAGGGCTGCAACAACTAATTGATTAAATCGATTAACATCGATTATAAAAACAGTTGGCGATTAATTTAGTCATCGATTTGTTGGATCTATGCTATGTGCATGTGCAGAGGCTACTTTTTTATTTTTATTTTTATAAACCTTTATTTATAAACTGCAACATTTACAAACAGCTGAGAAACAATAATCAAAATAAGTATGGTGCCAGTATGTTTTTTCTTCTTCAATAAAATACTGGAAAGGATAGAAATGTAGTTTGTCTCTTTTATCCGATTATTAATCGATTAATCGGAGTAATAATCGACAGATTAATCGATTATCAAATTAGTTGTTAGTTGCAGCCCTAGAGGAATGCTTATTCAACTGAAAAGTATTGGATCAGCTAAGATATTGTATATTGCCAAAAATCAAAATAGTTTTCAGACAAAGCTGAGCACTTGAGAGGCACCAACTGGTTCTGTTTCATTTGGTATATTAAACCCACACACTGGTCCTGCATTGCATTTTGCAGTTTTATTACACTGGCCAGACACTGTCGCCTGCTTGTAACTTCAAACTTTTACTAGCTCATGAAAAACTTGCCAGCTATTGAAAATACTTTTTGCTCTTTCAAGTGTTGAACAACTTTCCGCCCCCTGAGGATGGGTTTTGTCTGAGAGTGGACATTATTTAAAGTGACACAGACTACATCCATGGCAAACTCTCATATTAGGCAGCGATTTATATAACAATTCAAATTCAAATTAAACTACTTTACCTATAAATTCAAATTAAACTACTTGACCTAAAAATGTAAATCCCAAATAGGGCCTCACCGACTAGTCGACATAATCGACTAACAAATCGCTTAACAAATTAATCGACAAAGTTGTGTTACCCTCGACTAGTAGCTTAATAAATACCTAATTGATAGACTGCCAGGAAGGTTCATGTTTACACTTTTAGTCTCAAGCTTTTTTCACCAAGTACCACCTCAGTAAACATGTGGCTCTCCAAGTACCACCATAATGACCAACATTAAAATACAGTAGCATAGTAGGCCTAAGCAGTCATTAAAAACAAGACAGAGGTTTTATTTAAGTAGTATTTTTGATATTTTTGGCCATTGTAACATTACATACTTTGAACAGTAACACTGTGTTTGAATATTAAATCAAGTGATTATTTGGTGTACCATTAGATGGAGCCTGCGTACAACAGTTTAAGAGTCACTCCTTTAGTGAGATAATTGCAGATACATAACACTAAACAAAGGACACATTCAACTTAATTTCAGTAAACTACTTCCGACTACGGCAACACATCTAGGACAAACTGAACTGAATACATATTTGCAAATTAACACAAAAACTGGAAAGCAAAATCGATGCATTTAAGTAATGTACCAATGCAGTGTTTTGTTTTTTGTTTTTTTGTACGACAAAACAATTCTATCAATTACATTGTAGCATAAATGGCAATGAAATGATCAATTCCACAAATGTCTAATTCATATAGTTAATGATTATGCCCAACTTTAACAGTAGTTACCAGATACCATGTAAGTAGTACAGCTTGTGGTTATAATTCATATATGGATTAATATCAAAGCAGTCGTATAGTGTGCTTGGTAAATAGGTAATCAATTGTATAAAGAGTTTAGTTAGTGAATATTGCGACCAAAACGTTCATATTGTTCTCAATTGCATCATTTGCCATCTGCCATGATTGGCAAAATAGATGACGCAAATATTTCTTCCTCTTTCTCTTCTGCAGTTGGCAAACAAATGTTGACTCTCAGAGGCTAATCACAACATAACAATAAACACTAAAAGTTCAAACAGTGCTATAATAAATTATCCTTTACTGTTTTTTTTTTATCACGGTTTATGAATTAACCATAGCCTATTATCATTCTTCTTACTGCAATTACCATCAATGTTATTTTAATACATTGCTTACTCATGCTTATTGAATTCTAAGTTTCAAAATAGTACAATTGAGTTCATGTATTGCTGTTAGCAATCCCACAATTAAAAGCCTGTTCCCTCTTCAATAAATAACCATGACCATTATCGTGATTGCACGCATATAAATGATGTGCACGGTCTCCACTTTAAAACTTGCCTTGTCTTTCACAGAGCAAATAAACAGTGACTCCGGCATGATGCGCGGCAAGGATGCAAAAGGGGAACAAAAGCCTGCTAATGAGATCTAAGTAGAGAGCTGTTTTCCTCCCAGCTTGACTCATTGGCGGTGGCGACACTCTACGTGTGATATGGTTTCAAAGAGCTACTAGCCAAGTGGTGCAAATGAGCTTGGTGACATGCCTCGCATTCGCCTTTGTTGTTTAATGAAGCACGGTTGACACTGGGCAGGCTGATTGCCGGACAAAGGTAGTGTACAGTATGACGAGCCCACACCCGAGAAACTCGCAAAAACATATCTGTGATGGTTTGGACTTGGAGAAGGTATGCGCTCTATTGAGTGTCTATTTGCCTGAATATTTCATTGCGAGTCCCTCAAATTTAGCAGTTGCCACTAGGAATGGGTACCAAATTTGGTACTTGTATAGGTACTGACCAATAGGGGTGGACATTTTTCCCATTTCAACCAGTAGGGTACTAATTCCTGGTACCTGGAAATCAATACAAGAATTGATAATGATATACATTAGGTCAGGAAAAAACACAGAGGCTATTTCATCCCTACAAGCCTGTTTTGCGGGTTTCCCTGTTCTTCAGGGGAGTTTATTGAAGTGTCTGTAGTTGTTACATATAATATACATATATATATAGGGTACATTACATGGGAGTGTGGCCATTGTTACACAGTAGTGCCTTGCTTCTGTGCCGGTTGCTTGTCTGTGTGTGCTCAAAATCTTTTTGTTGTGTGAGTCAATGGTTTATTTGATTTTCATCATGCAGCTGTAGATAAGTTTCAAGTTGTTCCTGTTGAATATCTTCCTGAGTACTTGTTTTTTGGGGAAGTGCCTGTCAATGAGTGCAAGAAAATTGAGGACACCTCAAACACAGAGACATATAATGGACTCAGAGAAAACACCTTTAAAACCCGTTACAGTCACACAGCATCATTCCGTAGGCACCCAATTCAAGAACTCTATAGAGCTCAGCAAATACATATGAACTCTTAAAGACAATAAAACCGATCATGCCATTACATGGCAAATTGTCACATCTAGCTCACCATACAACAGTGCAGCTAAAAGATGTAACCTGTGCCTGAAATATATATTTTTTTAATTATATACCACCCCAGCATGTCCACATTAAACAAACGCAACAAACTGATCTCACCATGCCGGCACAGAAGCAAGGCACTACTGTGTAACAATAGCCACACCCCTATGTAATGTACCCTATATATATATATATATATATATATATATATATATATATATATATATATATATATATATATATATATATATATATATATATATATATATATATATATATATATATATGTAACAACCACAGACGCTTCAATAAACTCCCCTGAAGAGCATCTAGGGTTTCTCCTTAATGTACGGGCTTCATATTAGCCGCGAAACCTAACAAAAAAAAGTAATATAATGTTTTGTTAAGTCCAGAAAAAAACAAAGTCTGACACTTTTTTTTAGCTGTTTTTTTTAATGCAAACAACGGGCCCAATTCCAACAAATATTTCCTCTATGCACAAACGTCTGCCTCCGTGTTTCACTCGGAGACACTCTTGTTCATTCTCCAACGACACGGTGTGTTCAAAGACCATGGGAAAAATGACCACCATAACACACTAACAAACACATTAACACCAGCCATACCCACGGGGTTGTCTGGAGCGTAGTCAGCGTGTCCGCGCTCTGGACCTACTTTAATATATTCGAGATATACCCGCGGATAGCGATATTCACAATTTAAGATGACACTGGCGGCTTTTAATGAGAGAAAGGCTCCCAGTAGCGCAAAGCAAGTGTGCTTTTTGTCACGGACATGGCACGACCAGATCTAAACAGTCTCTAAACACAAGTACAGTCGGCAGTAACACCAGAAATAGATGCTAGATTTGTTGCCAGACATTTCTGTTACAGACAAAGTGACTAAAAGGATTCGAGAAATATCTCTCTAACAAAGTACATTGCAGAATGAGCAGCAATAATTTAAAATTAGAACAAAACAATATTATGTAAGAAAAATATATGTTAATCCTATACTTAATAATAACATATTTGTTTTAAATGTATATTCACATTCCTTTTTAAAGAATATATGCATCATAGCAAATATTGCAATGTCACATAGACCACGCCCCCACCGCCACAGGTATTTTGGCAATTAAGGGGAAACCATGACATTAACAAAATACAAATGTCAAATATATTTTGTAATGTTATTCTGTGATATTTGCACCTAAAGAAATGCTAGTGCATCAGTTTAGGAATATGGGGCGGGTGGAGTGGGGGTGGGTATTTTTCTGGCTGGCTGAAATATTGTGTAAATTATTTTATAACATGTTCTGGTCAAGTCCTCAATTATATAATGATTAGCAGGCTGAATATTACATTATATTAATTAACAGAAAAGGTTAAAACATTGTCGTCCAGAAATATGAAGCCACCCCCCCGAATTTGATCTGTCTTGGGTACACTTATTAATCATGAAAAATTTTACCTATCTGCGATTAATCGCGATTAATTTTGAGTTAACTATGAACAAAATGTGATTAATCGCAATACATCTTTTAAGCGTTTGACAGCCTTAATAAACATATGCAGATATATATATATATATATATATATATATATATATATATATATATATATATATATATATATATATATATATATATATATATATATATATATATATATATATATATATATATATATATATATATATATATCGTTCAAAAGTTTGGGGTCACCCAAACAATTTTGTGGAATAGCCTTCATTTCTAAGAACAAGAATAGACTGTCGAGTTTCAGATGAAAGTTCTCTTTTTCTGGCCATTTTGAGCGTTTAATTGACCCCACAAATGTGATGCTCCAGAAACTCAATCTGCTCAAAGGAAGGTCAGTTTTGTAGCTTCTGTAACGAGCTAAGCTGTTTTCAGATGTGTGAACATGATTGCACAAGGGTTTTCTAATCATCAATTAGCCTTCTGAGCCAATGAGCAAACACATTGTACCATTAGAACACTGGAGTGATAGTTGCTGGAAATGGGCCTCTATACACCTATGTAGATATTGCACCAAAAACCAGACATTTGCAGCTAGAATAGTCATTTACCACATTAGCAATGTATAGAGTGTATTTCTTTAAAGTTAAGACTAGTTTAAAGTTATCTTCATTGAAAAGTACAGTGCTTTTCCTTCAAAAATAAGGACATTTCAATGTGACCCCAAACTTTTGAACGGTAGTGTATATATACATATATATATATATATATATATATATATATATATATATATATATATATATATATATATATATATATATATATATATATATATATATATATATATATATATATATATATATATATATACACACATGTACATATGTGTATATAAACAAAAGAGACAAAGTATAGATAAATGCGAAAACTGAAATGGACTGGTCAAAACTACTAATACAACACACCAATTAACACACAACATTGTGGAGCGACCACTTGCCAACATCAACAACCACTGCGGTAAGTCCCCACACTAATATCTTTAAAATTAAACAATGTTTACATTGATGCTGTTGTTTCTGTTAGCAACCACCTCTTTAATGAACATATTTATGGATATTTGTATCGCGTCACAAAATAATTTCAAATGACTTTAAATGGACTGCCGACTTGTCAATTTTTCTTCACCATCACTAGCAGTACATCTCCAGTTGTGCTGCATTTGTCAACCCGAGCAGAGAAAATACCATACAAAATACACAAATAGTCATTCGTGACAACATTTTTTTGTTTTTTTGGTGAGGGATTTGTGCAGAGCTGCAGGTGGGAGTAAGGGTGCTGTGAGGGGACTTTGCTGCTTCCTAATGCACTTCCTTTTAAATGTGAAGCTGAACATTAAGTTTTCATAGGCTTCCCACTGCTGCTCTTATCTGGCAAACTGGTGAGCCACGCCGCACATACGCACACACGCACACACGCACGCACGCACGCACGCACGCACACACACACACACACACACGCACACAGACAGACACACACACACACGTGAGTGAAGACAAACATGTACACACAGAATGTAGGCACACTATTTGATGAACACAAAGCAACAGAAGGGGGCTTCAAGCAACCAGTATGCTTAATGTTCTGCTTGTCTCCAGTAGGTAAAGTGTATTTTTCCCTCATCCCTGTGAGAATCCTGCGTGTGACAGAAACATTAGGAAGTGGGACTATCCAGGACAAGATGCAGTGTGCTCAAAGAACCACCAGGTAGCATCTGTGAGCAGATAATACTGTATCATCTCTTTCTCTATCGAACTTTTCAGGTCTTATCTGGTTGGTGATGCGTTCGTCACGCATTCTTCATTCACGCTTTAAGTGAGGGATGATGCAAAATCCTAACCCAGACTCACTACATATGCACGACTTATTTGTTCATCTACAGCAAAGTTAAATTGCTGACTTGCTTGGCAAGGATGATCGTGATGCTATTTAAACAGGCCAGGGCGATATATACATTTTATTGATGAATTCAAGTTTTTTGATGCAAACGATTTAAAAAATGTAAAAATATATTTGTTTCCCCTTCCGTAGCTTCCGCCCTCCCTATTACTTCTTTAGGGAGACCTGACAAAACATGGCCGATTTTGATGCGAACGCTACCGAGAGTGAGACGTTTGTTCCAAATAAAATAAAAGTGTTTCAGTAGTTTGGTTTTGCGGCAACATACGTGAAACAAACAACTGCATGCTGCAAAGTTTGTTTAAAAAAGGCAGCAGCAAAACAAACATATTCCAGCATTTGAAACCGAAGCATCCAGTCAAGTGTGGGACATGCAAACAAACTCTGGCTAAAAAGCTCACCAAAGCAGTCACTCTGCACACCGCCCAAATGTGTGAAAGGAAAAGCTTGTGTTTATCTACTTACTGAAACTAAAGTCCTTTCAATGTTTCCTAGATTATAAGGCATACTTAAAATAAGTTCATTTTCTCAGAAATTTACAGTGCGTCTAATAACTTGGTGCGCCTAATCTATGGAATAATTCAGGTTGTACTTACTGACCTCACATTGCATAATGCATTACAATGGCCGCTGTAGGAGAGAGTAATAATGTAGTGGGATACATTAAAAGTGAGTTAAATGATAGTTTAAAAAAAAAACAAATTATGATTGGAATTGTAAATTAAAATTTCAGTAACACTTTATTATGGGGAACATATTCACCATTAATTAGTTGCTTATTAAGATGCAAATTAGTAACATATTGGCTCTTAATTAGTCATTATTAAGTACTTATTAATGCCTTATTCTGCATGGCCCTATTATACAACCAGTAAACCATTAACTGAAAGACTTCCCTCAATAACCTCAGAATTATTGCTTATTAGTAACCCTAACCCTAACCCTTAGATGTTCCTGTCAGAAAAATCGTATGTAAATTATCAAAAAACTTTCCCTTCTCTAAGTTCCCAGTGAACAGACAAAAGCTGTCTTTGTTGCACCAAGCCAATGGCTTGGAAAATGCCGCTGTGTGCGATGGGAGGAGATGGGAATGGTTATCTATTGTGATCAAAGACCTGCCCAAGCTCGATCCAGGACCAGCCCAAGCCTGAGGCATCTTTTTCTTTTGTGTTAATGTGACCGAAAACAATGGCTGTTCACATACCCCTCATTCCTTTAGAAACAGCTGTTATGTAAACAGGGAAAGTCCAAATAAAAAGAGGTGGTGTACAATCTTTCGCCAGAGCGTGCTGGAGACTGTGCAAGAGTACAGCCCAGACGTTACTCCTCAAATTGAGCCAAATTTAATTCTGTCTTTGTTCAATTCCTTGCTTCTTGTCTCGTTTAATAGATGTCATCAGTGTTTGAACCTGACAGTTCCCCTAGTGTCCAAATAACTCTAAATTAAGTCTTTGTTACTTAGAATATGTTCCCCATACTAAAGTGTGACCGAAATGTCTTCTGTGGATTGCTAGTGTAGTTGTAATCTTTTTGTTCTACATTGTTAAATGTTAAGAGTATCAAATGTGATCAAAAGACTGCCGGGTTGTGATATTCACAAACCAACCAGCTCTATTGACTGGCTCATGAACATGAACAATGTGTTTATTTTTTTATTTTAGATGTGAAAGTGATGAAATATTCACATTTACATCACACTCTGTAAACCAAGGCAGAAACATCTGCATCTTTGCACAGAGTGGGTGTGCTTCTCTTCTCTTCTCTGACTGGAATGGTACTTGGTCATCAAACTTAAAAGTACAACAAAATGTGTTTTCAGTACAAGCTGTCCAAGAGCTGTACGTTAAGGACATTCGAGTGATAAACGCTTCCATGTCTCCAAAACACCTAAAACAGTCGCTAGATTTGTTGCTCGTGGCTTTTGAGAAAGAAAGTCACTAAGAGTAGTACAAAATATACTAGATTTAGCGAGAAAGTCGCAAAGTTGACAACACTGCACTGAAGCTTGCGTGAAAGTTAGAGATGCCAAGACCCGCCTTACGGTGCTTCTGATTGTTTCACATTGCGTGGTGTCTTCCGTGGTTGGCTAGATTTAGGCACAAAAACCTACGGACAGGTTACTTCGGTCAATCAATCACTTACTCGAACTACGATAAGTAGCGAGTAAATAAGTGTATTAATGTAAAAAAAAATATGATCAAATAGAAACCTACTTGTTTATTAAGTGTCTAAATGTTCCCAAAGACGACACTTTAATTACATGACAGGACGCCAGCACATCCCGGCTGTTTGAGAGAACAGGTGAGCAGAAACTTCCTAAAATAGTTTATTAGATTAGCAATCTTTTTGCAAGTTTTTGATGTTCATTGTAACTACAAGTATCATTTTAACACATTAAAACATTACCAACAATACCAAATAGCAGTGGAAATAACTTATCGGTTAGATCCGTAGTTTGAAAGTTACTAGCACTAGCTTATTAGCATGTAGCATTCTCTTCTTCTACTGTATTCATTTTTTCACATAGGCCGGGGGTCGGCAACCCGCGGCTCTAGAGCCGCATGCGGCTCTTTAGCGCCGCCCTAGTGGCTCTCTGGAGATTTTTCAAAAATGTATGAAGAATGGAAAAAGATGAGGGGAAAAAATTTATTTTTTTGTTTTAGTATGGTTTCTGTAGGAGGACAAACATGACACAAACCTCCCTAATTGTTATAAATCACACTGTTTATATTAAATATGCTTCACTCATTCGAGTATTTGGCGAGCGCCGTTTTTTCCTACTTATTTTGGCGGTCCTTGAACTCACCGTATAGTTTGTTTACATATATAAATTTCTCCGACTTTCTAGGACGTGTTTTATGCCACTTTTTCTGTCTCATTTTGTCCACCACACTTTTAACGGCGTGCGTGAGTGCACAAAGGTGAGTTTTGTTGATGTTATTGACTTGTGTGGAGTGCTAATCAGACATATATAGTCACTGCATGACTGCAAGCTAATCGATGCTAACATGCTATTTAGGCTAGCGATATGTACATATTGCATCATTATGCCTCATTTGTAGGTATATTTGAGCTCATTTAGTTTCATTTAAGTCCTCTTAATTAAATTTATATCTCATGACACATGTAATATGGCTTTTAATTTTTTGCGGCTCCAGACAGATTTTTTTTTGTATTTTTGGTCCAATATGGCTCTTTCAACATTTTGGGTTGCCGACCCCTGACATAGGCAAACAAGTTGAAATGACCACAATTGTCCCCTAGTGTACAAGACGCACACTGCCTAGGGCCATCAGTCACATTAGAAATAAGAGCATGGAAACAAGAACTTCAGATGTAGCTGAGAAAATAGAAGAAATTGAATTATTTGACAAATCGAACTAATTTAGTGCATAGAAACGTACTGACTGTAAAGAGTGACATAACGTGAGGCAAGGCAGCAGAAATCCTCAATGATTACTTTCAAACTCGTAAAAAGAACATTTATATCATGCACTGTCAACTGTGTCAGTAGACATGTTCACATTTCAAGCTACAAGAATTCCACTTCCAACTAAAGAAAACATTGTAAATTGTACTGTATATTATTGTATATTTTTATGTTTCACCAACTATGGTTGTATTCCAAGAACTATTACAAAATAGCTACTAAATACATCAGAAGTTACTCACAAGTAAATCAATACTTGAGTATTTTTTTCACAAAGATACTTAATACTCAATTACCGTATTTTTCGGAGTATAAGCCGCTCTGGAGTATAAGTCGCACCGGCCGAAAATGCATAATGAAGAAGGAAAAAAGCATATATAAGTCGCACTGGAGTATAAGTCACATTTTTTGGGGACATTTATTTGATAAAACCCAACACCAAGAATAAACATTTGAAAGGCAATTTAAAAGAAATAAAGAATAGTGAACAACAGGCTGAATAAGTGCACGTTATATGACGCATAAATAACCAACTGAGAACGTGCCTGGTATGTTAACGTAACATATTATGGTAAGAGTCACTCAAATAACTATAACATATAGAACACGCTCTACGTTTACCAAACAATCTGTCACTCCTAATCGCTAAATCCGATGACATCTTATACGTCTAATCTCTTACATGAATGAGCTAAATAATATTATTTGATATTTTACGGTAATGTGTTAATAATTTCACACATAAGTCGCTCCTGAGTATAAGTCGCACTATGAAAAAAACTGTGACATATAGTCCGAAAAATACGGTAATTATTTTGATGATTAATTGTTATTTTTACTTGAGTCATATTACTCTTAAGTAACGGTACTCTTATATGAGTACAATTTTTGTACAATTTTTGTGTACACCCACTTCTGGATAACATATAAGCCTATAACCTCGCATGCAATGGTGTAAAAGGGATATAATAATATGACAATTTCCTATCACGAATGTTAAGACCAAAATTATCATAATTATCATTGAATGTGCTCCAGAATTACATACACTAAAATCTTCCCCCAAGCTTTATTAAAGGGGTTATATTATGATTTTTTTTTTACAAACAACACTTCCTTGTGGTCTACATAACATGCAATGATTGATCGGTGGTCTAAATTTGGAATAGATTTTGAATAACAGACCATATTCAAACCACCGTTTTGTGGGCGGTCTTATTTACATGCCTCCACTTTGACTGCGTCTTCTCCCAGTCAGCAATGTTGTAGTTTTTAGTGCTTCCATAGCGAGTCTACTGACAGATACAAGTTGAAACGACACCCTACTTTGTATTCGAAATGGCAACAGCAGAATATGCACGTGCATGTACGAGCCACACTGCCCCACAACAAGAGGATAGTGGAAAACGATGAGTTTATTGACTACTGATTGATTTAACATTTTCAGGACTTATGCAGATCTCAAATAGACAACAGCAGGTACAAATAGGTAAGAAAAGTTGGTTTTGCTTTTGAAAAAACAACAAAAAAACAACAGATACACAATAAGTGTTTAACTATGAGTTTATGAACGTTTAGAGTGGGGTATGCTGTTTGTTAATAGAGAAATACTTTAATGTGTTTTGTATTCATTAGCATTTAAGCTATCTAGCGATTAGCACACACACTGCCTCCCTAAGAAATGAGCAGTATCACGCTGAGTTGAAAGTGCGATAATCAGTCACGGTTTTAAGATCAATAACATTTTTAAAAAGTACCCTCAGGAATTTCACTGCAGTTTATCATTACAATTACCAGTAATTGTTACATCCCTACTGTAGATGGACATTTGAGGGATATAATCATCGTCAGATTATATAATAGTTGGTTGGTGCACTAGAAGAACAACACAGACTTCAGTAAATTATATATTCTAAACACATACTAGTTCACACAACAATTTCAGTACGACAGAATCCAAGGTGGAGGCTTGCCGAGTCAATTAAAATGATGATGGATCTCAACCAGTCACAACTGTCAGAATTTGTCTTGCAGGCGCTACTGATGTAAAGCAACAACAAACGACGTCTTATCATTTGGGAGTAAAGAGAAATAATAGCATGTCTCATACTTGAAAACAGGATTTTAGAAAACAATTTCAATTTTGGTTTTGATTTTTGTGCAAAAATGGGTTAGCGTTGTCTTATATTTGGGTCAGTAGAGTGTTTTTAAAAGTACCCTTTCTGCAAACCGTAGACAAACTAAGGTGACTTTATGAAAGCCATCTTCAAATGGAAGCCACCTGAACTCGTTACAGTTATTTTTATCTCCTATTCGCTTTCTTTCCCCCCCATATCTCATTTTGCAATAACACTCTACTTTTTTTTTTTTTTTTTTGGACCGCTTGGGAATTGAGGTCATCCAACAGAATCAAATATTAAAAGCACTGAAAGGCATCACTTTTTTTATTTATTTCTAAATGGCCATTTTGCATTTGTTTACAAAGGTTAAAGGGGGTTAAAAAATAATAATAATAATAAAACATCTTTTCAATTAACGTTTTTAAGGGTCAGAGAGCCAGCCAGCTGACTTTTCAGAATTCATAACTGTTTCAGTAACCGGGCAAAGAAACCCTGGAGAATGTGAAGTATTGATTTGGTGAACAGCGAAGAGAGCATGTGGATGTGAGCGAGCACACACACACACACACACACACACACACACACACACACACACACACACACACACACACACACCCACACACACACACACACACACACACACACACACACACACACTCTTGTATTTGTTACCTTCTTGAGACCTCCGAATAATGCCAACCTCTTTAGGACCAGCCTTTCTAGATATATAAAGATTTGTATTTACAATATAATAATATATACATACTATGGAAATATAAAAAAGCTAGTTGTGAAAAAATGAGTTGTAATTTCACAAGAAATAGGTCACGAATTCACAAGGAAAACTTGGCATTTTGGCAGTATTAGCATAAAAGTCGTCATTTTACTCAACGCGAGTCAAAGTTTTAAAAGAAAAACTGAACCATTGTGCAATAGTATGATACAAGTTGGAATTTTACTCGATAACAGTAGCAATTTTACAAGGAAATCTTAACATGTTGGCAATTTTATGAAAAGAGTCGTAAAAAAAGTCACAATTGTATAAAAAAAATTAAAAAATGTTGGCAATATTATAATAATAATAGGAATTTTGCTTGGCATAATTATAATAAAAGTCACAATTTTACTCCAAAATGTTTTACCATTTGGCAATATTGCGATAAAAGTCAGAATGTTATAATTGTAATAGCAATCATTTTACATAAAAAAGTTATAATTTTACGAGAAAATATTGCAATATCACAGAAGCAGAAATAATATGAGAAATTGTTCCCAATTTTATAAGAAAAATGTTGACGCATTGTGAAAAAAAGACTGCTTTAAGTTAATTAATTTTTTTGGAATTGGTTTACTTCAAGTTATTACAGTATGTCTCTATATACATTTATTTTTTATTTTTTTATTAATTTTGGCCAAAGGAGGAGCACTTCACATTTTTACACACACTTGTTATTTCATATGTTGACCAGAGGGGGAGCACTTTTAAAAGCGACACACAGTCCATTTGAAAAATATCTCCTTTTTGGGACCACCCTATTTTTTATAGATTTCACCACTAGGGGTGCAAATGAGACATTCTCTATTAGATGCAATGGTTTTCTGTATTGGGACCATGATTTCGGCCCTAACTTGTACACCTCCTCATATGGACAGTACTTTTTTCCTTGTTGATGTCTCAAGAAGGGCACACATACAAGAACACACACACACACACACATGCACACACACACTGTACAGTAGTTGCCTAGGACTGGTGTCAATATGCTTAAGAGAATGTTCTCCTATTAAACAGAATACATTGCTGCTTATAGATATTGATGTCACTCTGTGTGTCAAGTGTGTTATTATTCCTCACATCAATAATTTCTACGGAGATTTACCATAAATAATCTGTGGGTTAATAAATCTGACAGTGAAGTTACAACTCCACTATAAAAAAACAATAAAAAATAGATTATAAACAGAGGATACACTTAGGGGGACTCCAATGTGTTAAATAAAGCAGCCGGACCGAGGACCACCACTTATACTACAGTGTGTGATGTGTGTTTAAGCATACTAATGGTGGGGAGGGCATCCAAAGAGAGAGCTTAATCCTCCAAGTCCCGACATACAGTAGAGATTGTAGCGCCAACATGCTGCTAAAGAGAGAAAATATTAACACAACTAATATAGCTTCCTCTGTTATTCATGTTCCTTTCAGGAGAGGACCACCACACAGTTGTGTGTGCCACTTAGTGCCACGCAGTGTATGCTGTATACACACGGACAATAAAAAAGGTCGTTCATTTGAACAAATAAGCACTATACATCAAAAAGACGACACCATTTTTTTCCGCCCCACCTCCACACACAGGGACAAAGACTCAGTTTATTTCATTCCGCTATAGAACTAACCCTCTTGCAGTTTTACTGAAACAAGTGCATGGACTCCAAGTCATTGTATTTCATTTAGGATTATTTCATATCTTCATTTACCCACTACACCATGCCGGGGCGGCATGGTGTAGTGGGTAGAGCGCCCGTGTCAGAAACCTGAGGGTTGCAGGTTCGCTCCCCGCCTCTTACCAAAAAAAAAATTGCTGCCGTTGTGTCCTTGGGCAGGACACTTCACCCTTGCCCCCGGTGCCGCTCACACCGGTGAATGAATGATGAATGAATGATAGGTGGTGGTCGGAGGGGCCGTAGGCGCAAATTGGCAGCCACGCTTCCGTCAGTCTACCCCAGGGCAGCTGTGGCTACGAAAGTAGCTTACCACCACCAGGTGTGAATGAATGATGGGTTTTTAAACATGTAAAGCGACTTTGGGTACTTAGAAAAGCGCTATATAAATCCCAGGTATTATTATTATTATTATTATTATTTAAATAAAAATATATTTTAATCATTTTTAGATACAGTCAATAAATCATGTGAATATGTATCATAACATGGAAATCTAAGAGAACGTGTTGTGAATGAGGATGCTTGTGGACTGGGAATTTTTTACACATTTTTATTAAAAAAAAACAGTTTTTCCAACGTATTAAATTTTAAACAATTTCGCTTCTTAGTTATTATTTCTCCGGCTGTAGAAAAGACCTGCTCACAGGGCACAGAGGAGGCGTCAGTGCGACACAGTTGGCCTGTCGGTCACGTGACTTTCTAAAAGCGGTACACGCACCGACACAGGGTTTTGACGCATGCGCTGATGCATCGGTGTTGCCGGACCGATCACTAATATATATATATATATATATATATATATATATATATATATATATATATATATATATATATATATATATATATATATATATATATATATGGGGACGGCGTGGCAAAGTTGGTAGAGTGGCCGTGCCAGCAATCGGAGGGTTGCTGGTTACGGGGGTTCAATCCCCACCTTCTACCATCCTAGTCACATCTGTTGTGTCCTTGGGCAAGACAGTTCACCCTTGCTCCTGATGGGTGCTGGTAGCGCCTTGCATGGCAGCTCCCTCCATCAGTGTGTGAATGTGTGTGTGAATGTGGAAATACTGTCAAAGCGCTTTGAGTACCTTGAAGGTAGAAAAGCGCTATACAAGTATAACCCATTTATCATTTATTTATCATTATATATATATAAATAAACATTGATTGATTGATATATATATATATATATATATGTATATATATATATATATATATATATATATATATATATATATATACATATATATATATATATATATATATATATATATATATATATATATATATATATATATATATATATATATATATATATATATATATATATATATATATATATATTATATATGTAAATGTATATATACACAGTATAGATACATAATTGTGTCTTCAAAGTGTGCATTTTGAATTTTTTTTAACTAAATTATGGACTTTGGTGAAGTTATAACTAATTATTCATGTTTACATTGATTTTTATGGGGAACTCTATATAACAAATTTTGGTTTACGAACCATGTTCAAGAAACAATTATGTTTGTAAATAGAGGTTCCATTGTAGCACCTTCTAACCCTACTGTGGGGTTATTTCGGTCTGTTTGTTAGTTAGTTGTTGAGCAAAATATCGAAAAAAATTATAGGTGGATTCTGATAAAACTCTCAGGAAATGTCTAAAATCGGATAAGGAACAAGTGATTAGATCCAGGTAATTTCTACTACTTTGCCTTCCCTTTAAGTTACTAGGATACAACTTTTCTGTGTGTTTGCTAGTGGTCCCACCTCTTCTCATAGAGACAAAGAGAGTGGATGACTGACAAGAGGGTTCACTCAATTTATTTAATTCTGCTATAGAACAAACGTGACCAGCTGCTCAGATTGAAGCAAAGAGTGAACCCTCATGTGGCCTGTTTGGAAGCAACAGACAAACAAAACAAATATGATGGAGATCGGTAGGTTGCGGGATTTTAATAAGCTTTTAATAATACGGTCATATTATAATGATAGTGCATGTTGATGACAAATTCTAGCTGTGTACCACAAATTTGACAGGGACAAGGGAGCAATCGTGTCCTCAAGGCAATTTAGAATTATCGCTCGCGGCTAATGTCCCTCTACAGTGCAAAGCCACATCTATGTCAGACATTTTGGCCTCCATAGCAGCAAATAAAGTACATTTCTAGTACTAACATATGTCCTTGGAGGATAAGAAATAGCTAAACATGCCACGCTACACACTAATCACTAACTACAAGCTGGGGCTCCTCAATGTTTAGTATCAAAACATCTTTAGTCTTTTTGTTATTGTTTAGAAACTCAGGAAACAAGTCCCTGGACATTGGGGTCCTTGAAAGGGGAAGTGCACTCTTTTGGAATTTCGCCTTTTGTTCACAATCATGAGAGACAAGAAGACAGAAGGTTTTTGTTATTTTCGCTTTCTAACATAAACAATGTATTGTTCTTGGTGGCTAGCAATACAGCTAATGGGAGCAATCATTTCTACCTTTAAAAATGCATTCAAAAACAGTCAACAATACTTAATTTACATTCCGTTACCTGTATCATAACCAAACTGTAGCGACATTGTTATTTTAAGAGCTAACACTGAGGAACTCTCTTTCTCTCGTAGTAACACATCGGCGTGCCTTGGTATTAGCCGTAAAAGCTAGCTACGGCAAGAGATAAGCTAGCTTTACGTCAGGACAAAACACGTTTGAGTTTGTAATGTACAACACGATACGACACCAATTTTTACTGACTGAAAAACATGAATAATCATATTACAGTATTTGTAAAGTACAAACCCCACTTCCATATGAGTTGGGAAATTGTGTTAGATGTAAAAATAAATGTAATATACTATGATTTGCAAATAATTTTCAACCCATATTCAGTTGAATATGCTACAAAGACAACATATTTGATGTTCAAACTGATAAACTTTTTTTTTTTTTTGCAAATAATCATTAACTTTAGAATTTGATGCCAGCAACACGTGACAAAAAAGTTGGGAAAGGTGGCAATAAATACTGATAAAGTTGAAGAATGCTCATCAAACACTTATTTGGAACATCCCACAGGTGAACAGGCAAATTGGGAACAGGTGGGTGCCATGATTGGGTATAAAATAGATTCCATGAAATGTTCAGTCATTCACAAACAACGATGGGGCGAGGGTCACCACGTAGTCAACAAATGCGTGAGCAAAAATTGTTGAACAGTTTAAGAAAAACCTTTCTCAACCAGCTATTGCAAGGAATTTAGGGATTTCACCAGCTATGGTCCGTAATATCATCAAAGGTTTCAGAGAATCTGGAGAAATCACTGCACGTAAGCAGCTATGCCCGTGACTTTCGATCCCTTAGGCTGTACTGCATCAACAAGCGACATCAGTGTGTAAAGGATATCACCACATGGGCTCAGGAACACTTTAGAAAACCACTGTCAGTAACTACAGTTGGTCGCTACATCTGTAAGTGCAAGTTAAAACTCTACTATGCAAAGCCAAAGCCATTTATCAACAACACCCAGAAGCACCGCCGGCTTCCCTGGGCCTGAGCTCATCTAAGATACAAAGTGGAAAAGTGTTCTGTGGTCTGACGAGTCCACATTTCAAATTGTTTTTGGAAACTGTGGACGTTGTGTCCTCCGGACCAAAGAGGAAAATAATCATCCAGATTGTTATAGGCGCAAAGTTGAAAAGCCAGCATCTGTGATGGTATGGGGGTGTATTAGTGCCCAAGACCTGGGTAACTTACACATCTGTGAAGGCGCCATTAATGCTGAAAGGTACATACAGGTTTTGGAGCAACATATGTTGCCATCCAAGCAACGTTACCATGGACGCACCTGCTTATTTCAGCAAGACAATGCCAAGCCACGTGTTACATCAACGTGACTTCATAGTAAAAGAGTGCGGGTACTAGACTGGCCTGCCTGTAGTCCAGACCTGTCTCCCATTGAAAATGTTGGCGCATTATGAAGCCTAAAATACCACAACGGAGACCCCGGACTGTTGAACAACTTAAGCTGTACATCAAGCAAGAATGGGAAAGAATTCCACCTGAGAAGCTTAAAAAATGTGTCTCCTCAGTTCTCAAACGTGTTGTTAAAAGGAAAGGCCATGTAACACAGTGGTGAACATGCCCTTTCCCAACTACTTTGGCACGTGTTGCAGCCATGAAATTCTAAGTTAATTATTATTTGCAAAAAAAAAATAAAGTTTATGAGTTTGAACATCAAATATCTTGTCTTTGTAGTGCATTCAATTGAATATGGGTTGAAAAGGATTTGTAAATCATTGTATTCCGTTTATATTTATATCTAACACAATTTCCCAACTCATATGGAAACGGGGTTTGTATTAGCCCACATTACATGTTTTGTTTGTAGACAGCTAGCCAGAAAGCATATGTACTGTAGTTGTAATAACACGCATGACATGCTGCGTGTACCATGGTCGATATTATCGTGGACAGTTGTTAGTCTGGTCCAGCTGGTCGGGGACATTTCCTGTTGATTTTGGGTAAGCAATCCATTTATGTCGACATAGCTTGGCTCCAAGTTCCACATTTATAGCATCAAAATCACTTTCATGTCATTCTACCGGCTTCTGTCTGCTCCAACATTTCACTTTTCCTTTGTGCTCACTTCTAGCAGCAGCAATACAGTTAGCTTCAAAAGTATAATGTTGTAAATCCTCATTTGTCCGAGAATAATCGTCTTTGTTGTCTGGAACACACATCTGTTGCCAGAAATCAGAAGTGCGCTGCTATGGAAACAGAAATCAATACATGGAAGAAGATAGTCCCGGAAATTATTAAAATGATCAAGATACGGTAAATATTTAACATAATATATATTTTTACGAACGTGTCTGTTACCAAATTGCAGTGTGTATATAAAACGTTGATAGATGGTTCTGAAGTTGTTTCGAGGGCTTTGAAGGCTACAATGGTGTCTCCAATTAGCCGCATCTTTCCATTGTTTTTTATCATCTTTAAAATCGTAAAAAAAAGACATTTGTTCTTGTCTCTCATAATGATTGTGGACGATAGGCGAAACTCCAAAAAAAGTGCAGTTCCCCTTAAAACAGTGGTCCCCAACCACGGGGCCGCGGCCCGGTACCGGTTCGTGGATCGATTGGTACCGGGCCGCACAAGAAATGAAAAAAATAATAATAATAATATTTTTTTATTTTATCTTTTTTTATTTTTTTATTAAATCAACATAAAAAACACAAGCTACACTTACAATTAGTGCACCGACCCAAAAAACACTCATTCACACTCATTCGTACAAAAGGGTTGTTTCCTTCTGTTATTAATATTTCTGGTTCCTACATTATATATCAATATAGATCAATACAGTCTGCAGTTATACAGTCCGTAAGCACACATAATTGTATTTTTTTATGACCAAAAAAAAAAATACAAAAAACCATACATTCCCCCCACCTTGGTCCGTGGGACAAATTTCCAAGCGTTGACCGGTCCGCAGTTACAAAAAGGTTGGGGATCACTGCCTTAAAGGACACAAACCAAAGGATTCAATAAGAGCCCAAGCCCTTGTAGTCTGTTTTAAAATGGTTCTATTATCATTCACATAACAAATCAAATATTGTGATATGCATATTTATTGCAGGAGGCTGCAATATAGATAGGTCATCATTGGCAGTCGGACATGGCCGTTTCATTTATTTTTCAATAAATTACCTCCGCCAGGGGGTTATGTACTCACTGGGGTTTTTGTGTGTCTCTCTCAATCTGTTTGAGAAAAATAAC
Organism: Entelurus aequoreus; assembly: GCF_033978785.1. NCBI lineage: Eukaryota > Metazoa > Chordata > Actinopteri > Syngnathiformes > Syngnathidae > Entelurus > Entelurus aequoreus. The sequence continues at coordinate 66,214,699 of NC_084735.1, read as the reverse complement.
GCAAAAAGTTATGAGCATTTTTTTATATAACTTTTAGGATATGTCAGAAATGTGATAAAGAACACTTTATTAGATTTCGGGGGTGATTTTAGGGGCACATAATGGCATTTCAATTCATTTCAATGGGGACTGGGGAAATACTGTATGTGTATTTTACAATATGAGCTCTGTCACAGAACCAATTGAACTCGTAAACTGAAGTACCACAGGTGGCCTCTAGATGGCTTGAATTACATTTAATATGATGTCATAAAATAAATCATAAAAAAAAAGATGACTGCTAAGTTTAAATTGAAAGTGCATTGGCTCAAAAATAGAATAAAGGAGTTGATAAAGATTAAATATGTAAGTCAATATCATAATTCATTTGAGGAATAAATATCACAAAATAATTATTTATGAGTATATATAGTATTTAGCTCTTAAATGGGAACTGCACTTATTTTAGAATGTTGCCTATCACTCACAATTCCTATATAAGACAAGAACGCATGTATTTATTTTACTAATGCACTTTAAGTCGTAAAATACAGCAAGTACGAGGTGGCTCACAATGCAGCTAACGAGAGTACAATATTCCGCCCACAAGGCCCCCAAAAAAAGCATCCAAAAACTGCCACCAATACTCCATCTGTTGACCTGAATAATAACCAAGAATTAGTGATATTAAAATTGTAAGCGCTAACAATAACTAACTAACTTATGCCGCTACAGAATATCAACATGCTGAGCTGGTGAGCTGCTGCATCACCTTTGAGTTGGTAAAAGTTAATTGTAGATTATAAATCATGCCTCTCACATAAAATAGTAAAAGGATGTGGGCACAAACCGAAAAGTTGGTCAACTTTGACATCCAATTTATATATATATATATATATATATATATATATATATATATATATATATATATATATATATATATATATATATATATATATATATATATATATATATATATATATATATATATATATATATATATATATATATATATATATATACTGCAAATTGTTTACCATTTTACCAAGATTTAAAATTTGGATTTATAGAAATGTCCCTAGTTTTAAGAGCGGCCATGCCAGCAATTTGAGGATTCCAGGTTCGATCCCTGCTTCCGCCATCCTAGACACTGGTTGTGTCCTTGGGCAAGACACTTTACCCACCTGTTCCCAGTGCCACCCGCACTTAATTATAGCTTAAGGATGTAGATAATGGGTTTCACTATGTAAAGCGCTATGATTCTCTTTAGAAAAGTGCTGTATAAATAACATTTGCCTTATTAATAATGTATTATTATTTCTTTTTTCTTTACTTAATGGATGTATTTGAAAATATTACTTTGTTTTTCTGCTGTTTCTGTCTTTTTTTGGTGTGTGGGAGGGGTGGTATGGTTGGGGTATAAACAAAAAATATGTTGACATTCAGGGCAGACAACAGATGTGTGAAGTATGTGAATATGATGTAGTGGATGGGAATGTTTGATGCTGGATGTCAATAAAAAAAAAGGAAAAAAAAATAATAATAACATTTGCCTCATTTCTAATTCACTGCTTTTTTTTAGTCATTGACTTTACATCATCATTTTAATATTAGCATGACTAACTAAATGGTGTCTGTTGTAGTTTAAACATGTTAAAAGTAAGAAGATACCTATGCAAATTAAATATTTCGATTTTTTCTCCACATAGTAAATCCTGTTTAAAGATTCTGCAACATTTAGAGGATGCTTAATTCATGATTTGGTAGTTGAATAATCTTAATTGTGGATGTCTTATTAAGTAAAATTAACGAGCTGCATGGACGGATAATTTCACCAGTATGTGGTATTTTTTTTATCGAAAATCTAGTTTTTTTAATCTTCTATTTTGTCAGCTTCTATATGCAGTGTAGAAGGATAAACCGAGAAGTTGGTCAACCTTGACAGTCAACTTATACCCAGATACGGCGAGAAATACATGAAAATATGCTTGTTTTAGGCACTTTTTTTTAACCTTTCGTTAGGATTATAATTAATTCTTCATCTTAATGGGAAGATATGAACATCCATTCTGTCGGCATCCCAGTGAGAGCAGATAGTGTACAGTAAGTGACTGTTTTATTATGTTTGTAGTTTGTATTTAGAATGTAGTAATACTGCTTCATGATGCGCTACTTTATATTAGAAATAACAACAGCAGAGGATGAATGTCCCATAACAAGAAGATCGGGAAAAAGAAGAAGCTTATCGACTACGGCATCAACACGGACTACAGTGGCGGACATGCGCACATTTTCAGGACTTATGCTGATCTGAAATACACATCAGTAGGTACCAGAAGGTAAGAAAAGTTGGTTTTGCATAATATTGTGAAACAAAACGCCAGATAATGTCTGCTAATGGGTGCCATTTTGCGGTCCTTATACCGGCGGTATAGCTCGGTTGGTAGAGTGGCCGTGCCAGCAACTTGAGGGTTCCAGGTTCGATCCCCGCTCCCGCCATCCTAGTCACTGCCGTTGTGTCCTTGGGCAAGGACTGGATTTAAACCAGTGCCACCCACACTGGTTTAAATGTAACTTAGATATTGGGTTTCACTATGTAAAAGCGCTTTGAGTCACTAGAGAAAAAGTGCTATATAAATATAATTCACTTCACTTCACTTCACACACACCATAGAAATACTTGTATCTCTGACTACGGTAGCCATAATGGGCCAACAATCCATCAAGCGGTGCGGCTTCAAAGTCATACTAAAACATTTGACAGATGTTTGAGTGCCGTGTGTAATGTTCTTTATTTTCAATGGAACATTTAAAGTTTTGGTGTTGTTTAATGCAGTCTACACGTGTCTCTTATGTGTGACTACCATCAACTCGTCACACTTACCCTTACACCATGTACCAAATAAGATTGCTTCGAGGTCGGTAAGCACAACCAGAATTATTCCGCACATTAGGCGCACCGGGTTATAAGGCGCATTGTCGAATTTTTGACAAAATTAAATAATTTTAAGTGCGCCTAATAGTCCAAAAAATACTGTAATATAGAGATTTATCACACCTTTTTTTCTATTTTATGGAGAAATGTAGTTGATCATAGAACTGGCATGCAATGGTATTACAAAAGTATAGATTTTAAATCGAGAATCGATTATCAATTGAATCATTACCCCCAAGAATCTAATCGAATCGAATCGTGTGGTGCCCAAAGATTTACAGTCCGAGGGGGAAGGCATTGTTTTGATTGCCTTTTAGACAGATTACTTCAACTACTACTACTACTACTACTACTAATGTCTCGAAAACTTTGTGTAGGGTCATTTAAAGGCCTACTGAAATGAGATTTTCTTATTTAAACAGGGATAGCAGGTCCATTCTATGTGTCATACTTGATCATTTCGCTATATTGCCATATTTTTGCTGAAAGGATTTAGTAGAGAACATCGACGATAAAGTTCGCAACTTTTGGTCTCTGATAAAAAAGCCTTGCCTGTACCGGAAGTAGCGTGACGTCACAGGTTGTGGAGCTCCTCACATCTGCACATTGTTTACAATCATGGCCACCAGCAGCGAGAGCGATTCGGACCGAGAAAGCGACGATTACCCCATTAATTTGAGCGAGGATGAAAGATTCGTGGATGAGGAAAGTGAAAGTGAAGGATTAGAGGGCAGTGGAAGCGATTCAGATAGGGAAGATGCTGTGAGAGGCGGGTGGGACCTGATATTCAGCTGGGAATGACTAAAACAGTAAATAAACACAAGACATATATATACTCTATTAGCCACAACACAACCAGGCTTATATTTAATATGCCACAAATTAATCCCGCATAACAAACACCTCCCCCCTCCCGTCCATATAACCCGCCAATACAAATCAAACACCCGCACAACACACTCAATCCCACAGCCCAAAGTACCGTTCACCTCCCCAAAGTTCATACAGCACATTTATTTCCCCAAAATTACGTACGTGACATGGACATAGCGGCACGCACGTACGGGCAAGCGATCAAATGTTTGTTAGCCGCAGCTGCGTACTCACGGTAGCGTGTATCCAACTCAAAGTCCTCCTGGTAAGAGTCTCTGTTGTCCCAGTTCTCCACAGGCCAATGTGTATCCAACTCAAAGTCCTCCTGGTAAGAGTCTCTGTCTTCCCAGTTCTCCACAGGCCAATGGTAAAGCTTGACTGTCATATTTCGGGAATGTAAACAATGAAACACCGGCTACGTGTTTGTGTTGCTGCAGCCAGCCGCTAATACACCGCTTCCCACCTACAGCTTTCTTCTTTGCTGTCTTCATTGTTCATTAAAAAAATTGCAAAAGATTCACCAACACAGATGTCCAGAATACTGTGGAATTTTGCGATGAAAACAGACGACTTAATAGCTGGCCACAATGGTGTCCCAAAATGTCCGCTACAATCCGTGACGTCACGCGCAAACGTCATCATACCGAGACGTTTTCAGCAGGATATTTTGCGGGAAATTTAAAATTGCACTTTACTAATCTAACCCGGCCGTATTGGTATGTGTTGCAATGTTAAGATTTCATCATTGATATATAAACTATCAGACTGTGTGGTCGGTAGTAGTGGGTTTCAGTAGGCCTTTAAATAGATTAAATATTAGCTTCAACCTGAAAACATAATATAGTACTATATATGTTTGTACTGTACTGTGTTTATAAGCCTAAATTCACACATAAAACATGTGATAGCATTAGTGGCCTTGTGGTTAGTGTCCGCCCTGAGATCGATTTAATGCGCAAGGTAAAACCCATAAGTATATAAAATCAAAAAATAACATTACATTCATACATACTTTAAATCCACACAAATACACACAAACATGCATACAATCCTGCTCAGTGGTTTAGCCTGCTCAGTGTCCACCCTGAGATCGGTTGGTTGTGAGTTCAAACCCCAGCCGATTCATACCAAAGACTATAAACATGGGACCCATTACCTCCCTGCTTGGTACTCAGTATCAAGGGTTTGAATTGGGGGTTAAATCACCAAAATGATCCCCGGGCGCGGCCACTCCTGCTGCTCACTGCTCCCCTCACCTCCCAGGGGATGGAACAAGGGGATGGGTCAAATGCAGAGGATAATTTCACCACACCTGTGTGTGACAATCATTGGTACTTTATAATGTACAGAATAATTGCCAATGAAAATCTTCAATGGGATACAGTTGACCTTGGTGTTCACACATGCAACCTTGAAGAACTACATTAAGTGACACATTCCACAGACTCTTTGCCGCAGCAGAGTTTCCCACGGTGCTAAATGAGTGCGGAAAAAAACAAAACAAACAGAGCAAAGGGAGAGAAACGCATACTATAATTGTAAAGCCAGTAAAAGCTGATGAATCGAGCAAGAGTGGGAAAAATGGCCGAGCGATGTTGTCCACATTTTCCACTGTTCTGTTGAGTGAATTTATTTGCGCCGTGGCCTCTCAGGTGATTCCCCTGAAGAGGAGTAAATGGACAGCGGGCACCGTAAAGCAACATTGGCTTGTGAGTGTAGGAGGATGTTGAATAACAAGCTTCGCAGCAAGATCCCTAAAGTACAGCATAAAAGTGCGGCGTGGCGGATCAAACAATGGGATGTTGCAGGAAAATGCGCAAGCAAATAATAGCCAGTGAAGTGAATGCCAGAAACACAATAAACAGGAAGCCTTGAGGGCATACATTAACACAAAATATTGTACGCATAACAGTTTGCTGAACGACTAAACTCAGTCGAAGAGTGGTGTACAGTATGGTGGGGAGAGGAAGCATCCATATGGCGGTTTTAGCGTCACTTTGGTTGTCGGAGAATGAAGTTAAAACTATCACTTCATCATTGCAGACTCCTTCTTCTCACAATGGAACACCTTGGAACTGAAAGCGGATGGAACTACTGTACATTAAATACACCCACTCAAGTCCTTATCTTTCCGCTCCTCAGAGCTGCACTGCACAAAGACAATCTCTGCATGGCAATATAATGATTGAAAAGAAACAATATGCACTAATATGAGTTCAAAAGGGATGTGTGTAGCTTGGTACAATTCTGATAATACAGTGCATACACAGCACTTCACTTTTCCACCCTTTGTTAAGGTTAGAGCTTGATTCAAAAATGAAATTAATTCATTTTTGTACTTAAAATTCTACAGATAATACCCAATAATGACATTTTTAATACATTTTTCAAATGATAAATGATAAATGGGTTATACTTGTATAGCGCTTTTCTACCTTCAAGGTACTCAAAGCGCTTTGACAGTATTTCCACATTCACCCATTCACACACACATTCACACACTGATGGCGGGAGCTGCCATGCAAGGCGCTAACCAGCAGCCATCAGGAGCAAGGGTGAAGTGTCTTGCTCAAGGACACAACGGACGTGACTAGGTTGGTAGAAGGTGGGAATCGAACCAGGAACCCTCCGATTGCTGGCACGGCCACTCTACCAACTTCGCCAAATGTATTAAAAATAAAAAAAACTGGAAAAAAACAACAACCCAATTACCGCCTCAAGTCTTTTTGAAAACGATGCCTCAAGCAGGAAAACGCTGTGTTAATGTTTACAAACTCAGGGAATACGTCTCTGGACAAAGAAGGACTTTGAGGGCAAACACCAAAGGATATAAATGAGGAACAAATATTAGTTTTGGTAACACTTTACCATTATTTAGTTGCATATTAACATGCAAATTAGTAACATATTGGCTCTTAATTAGTCATTATTAAGTACTTATCAATGCCTTATTCTGCATGGCCTTATTATACAACTAGTAAGCAAATAACTAAGAGTCTTCCCTCAATAACCTCATAATTATTGCTTATTAGTACTAAGTAAGGAAGTTGTTGTATATGATTCTCCCTTTAAAGGCCTACTGAAATGATTTTTTTTTAATTTAAACGGGGATAGCAGATCCATTCTATGTGTCATACTTGATCATTTCGCGATATTGCCATATTTTTGTTGAAAGGATTTAGTATAGAACAATGACGATAAAGTTTGCAAATTTTGGTCGCTGATAAAAAAAGCCTTGCCTGTCCCGGAAGTAGCGTGACGTGGCAGGTTGAAAGGCTCCTCACATTTTCCTATTGTTTTCAATGCAGAGAGAGCGATTCGGACCGAGAAAGCGACGATTACCCCATTAATTTGAGCGAGGATAAAAGATTTGTGGATGAGGAACGTTAGAGTGAAGGACTAGAGTGCAGTGCAGGGCGTATCTTTTTTCGCTCTGACCGTAACTTAGGTACAAGTTCTCATTGGAATCCACACTCTCTCCTTTTTCTATTGTGGATCACAGATTTGTATTTTAAACCACCTCGGATACTATATCCTCTTGAAAATGAGAGTCGAGAACGCGAAATGGACTTTCACAGTGACCTTTATCTCCACGACAATACATCGGTGAAGCACTTTAGCTACGTAGCTAACGTGATAGCATCGTGCTTAACTGCATATAGAAACAAAATAAATAAACCCCTGACTGGAAGGATAGACAGAAAATCAACAATACTATTAAACCATGGACCTGTAAATACACTGTTAATGCTTTCCAGCCTGGCGAAGCTTAACAATGCTGTTGCTAACGACTCCATTGAAGCTAACTTAGCAACGGGACCTCACAGAGCTATGCTAAAAACATTAGCTATCCACCTACGCCAGCCAGCCCTCATCTGCTCATCAACACCCGTGCTCACCTGCGTTCCAGCGATCGACGGAAGGACGAAGGACTTCACCCGATCATCCGTGCGGTCGGCGGCTAGCGCCGGCTAGCGCGTGTGCTATCCAAGTCAAAGTCCTCCTGGTTGTGTTGCTACAGCCAGATCCCACCTACAACTTTCTTCTTTGCAGTCTTCATTGTTCATTAAACAAATTGCAAAAGATTCACCAACACAGATGTCCAGAATACTGTGGAATTTTGAGATGAAAACAGAGCTTTTTGTATTGGATTCAATGGTGTCCGAATACTTCCGTTTCAATGATTGACGTCACGCGCATACGTCATCATACATATACGTTTTCAACCGGAAGTTTGGCGGGAAATTTAAAATTGCACTTTATAAGTTAACCCGGCTGTATTGGCATGTGTTGCAATGTTAAGATTTCATCATTGATATATAAACTATCAGACTGCGTGGTCGGTAGTAGTGGGTTTCAGTAGGCCTTTAATACCACTTAATGAATATGGTCTGTTCTTACATAACAAAACACACAATTATAATAACCCTAACCCTTAAGTCTTTGTTACTTACAATGTGTTCCCCTCATGTCCAAATAACTCTAAATTAAGTCTTTGTTACTTAGAAATGTGTTCCCCATACTAAAGTGTTACCTTAGTTTTTTATGAGGATGATCAGAATCGGCAGCATTTAAAAGCCTGATATGTGTAAATATTATTTTTGTTTTCAATAAGCTTTTAAAATTAAAATGACACTTTTGTGAAAGTGTACTCCCGTGGTAAAAACACTTCATAACATTTAGTTCAAAGGTTTTGTGTGGTACTTTAACTTTAACTTAAATATCTATATATACTGCTTTAAAAAAGTCGCATGAGAATAGTGCATTTCTCACACTACCTCTTAAAAGAATCAGAATCAATAATTTTGGAGAACCAGAATCAAAACAGGGAAGCAAAATCAAAACCGGAATTGTCCAAATTCTAAAAATGCCCAACGTTAATTCTTACACTTAGACTTAGACTTCCTTTTATTGTGATTCAAATTTGAACTTTACAGTACAGATAAGAACAACATTTGGTTGCATTAGCTTGTTGTAGTGCAGGATAAAAGAGCAATAAGGTGTAGATATAAAAAATAAATAGATTCCTGTACAGATAAATATATTGCACTTTTGCGTATACATCCACGTTTATGGATGTATGTTATACTGTCTTTATATTCCTTGGTGAACTTGGGGTGAACACAGTCCCACGGAGACTCCGTCTCATTTTTAAGGTTCTGTATAGAATGTGAACAGGGTACAAAACCCTGCATTTATGGATTTTTAAAGAGATGTCCAACTTGTAGGATTCTATATCCTGAAATACGTTGAGATGTCTAGTAGTTCAAAATAAAATAGTTGTTTCTTTAACATTTTCATGTGCAATGTACTGCAATGAGTAGAAAACCGACACACTTTAAAGGCCTACTGAAACCCACTACTACCGACCACGCAGTCTGATAGTTTATGTATCAATGATGAAATCTTAACATTGAAACACATGCCAATACGGCCGGGTTAACTTATAAAGTGCAATTTTAAAATTCCTGCCACACTTCCGGTTGAAAAACTCCTTTGGATATGATTTATGCGTGTGACGTCATAAAATGCACGGAAGTGTTTGGGCCCTATTGGACACAATACACAAAGCTTCCACAGTATTCTGGACATCTGTGTTGGTGAATCTTTTGCAATTTGTTTAATGAACAATGGAGGCTGCAAAGAAGAACGTTGTAGGTGGGATCGATCGGTGTCTTAGCGGCTAAGTACAATACTTACAGCAACACAACAAGGACTACTTACCCTGATAGAAGATGCCTAGCTGATGCTTGCCGCCAAACCCACGGATGAAGTCCTTCGTCGCGCCGTTGATCGCTGGAACGCAGGTGAGCACGGCTGTTGATGGGAAGATTAGGGCTGGCTGGCGTAGGTGGAGCGCTAATGTTTTATCATAGTTCTGTGAGTTCCGGTTGCTAAGTTGCTAAATTAGCCTTAGCGTCGTTAGCAACAGCATTGTTAAGCCTTACCAGGCTGAGAATTTTTAACCGTGTAGTTACATGTACATGGTTTAATAGTATTTTTGCTCTTCTGTCTATCCTTCCAGTCAGGGGTTTATTTATTTTGTTTCTATCTTCATTTGAGAACGATGCTAGCACGTTAGCTCAGTAGCTAAGTGTGTCACCGATGTATTGTCTTGGAGATAAAAGTCCCTTTAAATGTCCATTTCGCGTGCTCGACTCTCATTTTCAAGAGGATATAGTATCCGAGGTGGTTTAAAATACAAATCCGTGATTCACAATAGAAAAAGGAGAGTGTGGAATCCAAAGAGCCAGCTTGTACCTAAGTTACGGTCAGAGCGAAAAAAGATACGTCCATCACTGCCTCTCAAGTCCTTCACTGTAACGTTCCTCATCTACGAATCTTTCATCCTCGCTCAAATTAATGGGGTAATCGTCCCTTTCTCGGTCCGAATCTCTCTTGCTCCATTGTAAACAAAGGAAAATTGTGAGGAATACTAGCTCCTGTGACGTCACGCTACTTCCGGTACAGGCAAGGCTTTTTTTTATCAGCGAGCAAAAGTTGTGAACTTTATCGTCGATTTTCTCTAATAAATCCTTTCAGCAAAAATATGGCAATATCGCGAAATGATCAAATATGACACATAGAATGGATCTGCTATTCCCGTTTAAATAAAAACAAATCATTTCAGTAGGCCTTTAAAGTTATTTATTTATGTAAATTATATCTGTGTTGCTTTGTCAGTTTTGTTTGTATCACAATTCCCCAAATGCGTTTGAATGATGCCAAGATATAGCATTTATACAGCAAAATTGATTGGGCTACCTGCCAAGAAAAATGTGTAATGCAAATCTATCTCTGTGTCGGCTCGTTAAGACAAGTATTGATTGAGATTTTTTTTGTAGATTCGGCTCAGCCTTGGGCAGATATTCTCTCCATTTGCCAGTGCAGACACCGAGGAGTTGCAGAACTACTGTATCCTCCAGTTGAGTGATTTTATTGAGCGTATAAAGGAATGTTCTGCTATGTTTAAGAAATAGCAAGCTATGAGTACATGTTTGTATATTTATGCCTCGGGGCAGTCTGAGTAGTTTCATCCATTTTGATCCAAGCTATTGTCTGAAACTCCCATCACCACATTACCAATGCAACAGAGCTTGCAAGCTAACAGTCCTTGCTAGAACTGTATCACTGCACTACTGCAGTTTTCACAAACACAATTCAGCTGTATATTACAGTACATAAAGTACGAATATATTCCACTTGTTCCCAATACTAAAACTATTACTGGTGAACTAACAACTAATGCTAATTTGGACAAACCCCATGGATCCTATTTTTGTGAGAAGTCAATCAATCAATCAAAGTTTATATGCATAGCCCTTAATCACGAGTGTCTCAAAGGGCTGCATAAGCCACAACCACATCCTCGGCTCAGATCCCACATGTGCCTGTAGAGTCCTATGATCGTCTTTTAAGTTGTTGTACTGTTTTCAAATATTTTGTAAAACTAACAAAAAATACTAAACCTTTAAAAAAATCCTTTGTAAAAACTTATGTTTTGATTACATTTTGTTGGAATTCCTGCTATGTTCCCCAATAATTTCTCAAAAATCCTGCTATACTTATTTATAAGTCTGTACAAAAACTGACTCATCTTTGATATTTGGTTAAACAATCCTGTGACACCTCTGTGAAACTCTATCGAAAGTTATATGGATGTTCTCTAACATTTTGTAAAAGATTCTACTATATTCTCTAAATCATTGAAAAAAAATCAATCCACTATTCTTTTAAGATTTTTTTTATTTAAAAAAAAGTATACACAAATTCGCAGGTCTTTTCTTTGAGTCTTTACAGACAATTTTATAGTTGTTCTGGAAGGATATTTTTTAAAATGTCTACTATATTCTTAAGAGTACAATACTTTGAATGAAATGAAATGTTTTAAAAATTTTTTATGTATGTATATATATATATATATATATATATATATATATATATATATATATATATATATATATATATATATATATATATATATATATATATACATATAGTCAAGGTTTCTGTGGTTTATCCGTTATACAGTGCTCAATACAGTGCGTAATATACGTTAGGTCAGGAAAAAACACACAGGCTATATCATCCCTACAAGCCTGTTTCTCAGGTTTCCCTGCTCGTCAAGGAGGGGGTGGCGCAGTTGGGAGAGTGGCCGTGCCAGCAACCTGAGGGTTCCTGATTCGATCCCCACCTACTACCCACCTCGTCACGTCCGTTGTGTCCTTGAACAAGACACTTGTGAATGTGTGTGTAAATGGGTGAATGTTGAAATAGTGTCAAAGCGCTTTGAGTACCTTGAAGGTAGAAAAGCGCTATACAAGTATAACCCATTTATCATATATTTATTACTTCACCCTTGCTCCTGATGGGTCGTGAATGGGTGAATGTGAAAATAGTTTCAAAGCACTTTGAGTACCTTGAAGGTAGAAAAGCGCTATACAAGTATAACCAATTTACCATTTACCATTTAACGTGTATGTATATATGTATATATATATATATATATATATATATATATATATATATATATATATATATATATATATATATATATATATATATATATATATATATATATATATATATATATATATATGTGTGTTTTCTTATTAAATTAGTGGGTGTGCTTATTCTCCCAGTCGGGACTAATAAAGACTCCTGTGAGTGCCTGCAAGTCCCCATTCAGGACAGTAAAGTGTGTCACTAAAGTCGCTGCTCCTTCTAAATGTTGTTTCAACTTCTATGCTAGTGTTAGTCATAATTCTGTATTTTGTTTTTTTGGGCAGCACTTCCAGCTGTGTAAGGCGAAAAGGCGCTGATTGAACATTAATTACGTCGCGACAAGCCTGATTTTTGCACAGTGGAACGGGAGGTCGCGCACATACCCATACACAAAAACAAACACAAACGTACACAAACACACACACATTCACACAGGATCACGGTCAATAAAGGCGGATTGATCCGTGCAAGATTATAGCAAACATCGTTGCTTCCCTACTGTTTACTACTGCAGTAACTTCTAACAGACAGTTCCGCCATGTTTGATCGAGGAAATATGCTAATCAGATGGATCACCGTGATTGAACTCAAATTAATCGCAAACCTTGACGCAAATATAACCTAATTTCTCTGAAATCTCCACTAAATGTGAGAGTTCTTGCAGAATCTTAGAAATGGTTGTATAATCTGTATGTCCTTGTGCAGCAGGCAACTGTCTATATATGTTCAACAATATTCTTTTTGCGCCAATACATTATCCTGTTAATGCAAGCAGCTGATGACTCAGAAAAACAAACAAATATTAGGCTCTGAAATGAGAGCAAATTTAGAGGTGGGATAAAAACCAATTTGCAAAGAGCAAAATAAAGCAAATGTTTGCATGACTGAAGCGGGCATGAAACGTAACATTGGTTGGAACAAGATTAGCACGGGTCTCTCGCTGTTGACTAAGGCGAGTCAGTGGATTAAGGCCCAGCTGCCAGACAGACAGACTGAGATTAGCCAACACTTAAAGGTCGCAAAGCCTCAGAGAAAACCGGGATGTTTCCTCAAAATGAAAAACGATTTCTAACCATTTTTCTACGGCTCCGGATGGACGGTGGAACAGTCCCGTCTCTTTGCCACAGCTCCACTGTGTGGAAAAGATGGTCTGGACATGCATGAACGATTCAATCTGTTGTACTTGCTTTGTTACCTCAGAACGTATTTACTTAATTGGCTCAAAACTGACAAGATTCCAACAACTGTAGGAAACATGTATCATGAATTGTCATTTTATTAAGATTCCTAATGGGATGGCAGGCTCTGTTTCAGAGCTCTCAACACCTGTCGGTAGTGTTGTATTGAGCAGCTTAAACTTGCATTCCTATATTCTTACTTTAGGCCTCTACAGAATATGAAATAATGCTGTTATTTGCTTCCTAACACAGGCACGATCACGCCTGCTCAATTCATTAATAATCAACTGTCCCACCAGAGAGACCACTCCAGTTGGGTAATGCCGACAGCTTTGTCATTTTGGATCGCCAGTCAAATTTTTTCTCTCTCTTTGGGGAAGGGATTTCAGTATGTTAATTATCTCCAATTATCCCAATGTGCTGTTTTTAATAAGTGCATTTTAAACCATTCCTGGCAGATGATCGGCCCCATGTCTCCAATGTCCGCCTGCGTCGATCTTTGTATTTACTACTTTCTAATTTGGGATAAACACCAAATTTTAAGTGTGTTTATAAAGTTTGGAAGGACATAAGATGACCCGGAATACAAATAAGATGACCCCTCTTTTCCAAGACCCTATTAAGAAAATTAATCATCAGGATTATCTTGAAATTAGCATCATAATTCCTCCTCTGCTGTTTACTAATTTGCCCGACTGTTGAGACACATTTCTCCAGAAGGTCTCCGCTGGGATTTTTTCAGGTCACTGTGAGCAGTGTTGGGACTAACGTGTTACTAAGTAACACGTTACTGTAACGCCGTTAGTTTCGGCGGTAACTAGTAATCTAACGCGTTATTTTTTTATATACAGTAACTCAGTTACCGTTACTGCATGATGCGTTACTACGTTATTTTACGTTATTTTTAAGTAGTATCGGTTAGAAACTGAAGATCTGAGTGTGTTTTATTGGAGCGCTCCGGTGGAAAAGAAGAGGCGTGTTTTCCCCCACCCACAGAAAGCACGCCTCCCCGCAGGGGAGACGTTCCTCCAGAGCCGTACTTCGGGTCTAACAACCTTCACTTTACCCGGAAGAGGGTCTTTACAGCTGAGGGTGAATGACGAGCCCGGCGGTTTGTTGCAACTTTGTGACTTTATTGCACGCAGCCATCCACCAAGCTAGAGCACCTACACGCACTCACTGTCGCCGCTCCCTCACCTCTCTCGCCCACTCACTCACTGACGTCACTCACCTCTCATGCTGTCATATCTTAAAGGGCCACACACACACCACCACACATACGCTACTCTCATAACAACTAACAAGACATCATGGCGAAGCCAGAAGTCGAGTTTTTTAACATGGAGACATTCTCAATACTTTTCTTTTGTCGAGCACAAAGAAAATAACATTTTAGTTAAATGTAAGTTGTGTCTTGGATCAAAGATCCTATCTACTTAGAGTTAAAGTTAAAGTGCCATTATGTTGCAGCTATTTAAAATAGTTTTGTCAATTTTTTCTGGCCTGAAATAAATTGGCCCTTTGAAACATATCTTTGTCTTTGTGTGTTGTATGTAGAACACATTGCTTTCTGAGTTCAGTGATGCAAATGCATGTCAAGTTGATCAACAGATGGTATTATTCTCCAGTGCAATAACAGTACTGAAATGAAGGCTAAAAGGGCATTAATGGGAGCCTTAAAAAAGGGGGGGAAAAAGAAGTAACTAAATAGTTACTTTTCACAGTAACACATTACTTTTTGGTGTAAGTAACTGAGTTAGTAACTGAGTTACTTTTGAAATAAAGTAACTAGTAATTGTAACTAGTTACTGGTTTTCAGTAACTAACCCAACACTGACTGTGAGCGACAGGAAGAAACGCTCTCACTCGCTTGGGAAAAAAAGTTATTTTGCCTGTATCACTCTGAACGGAATATAAAAAAAACAACTTTCTTTTTGAAGTAAAAAAAAAACAAAAAAACATTGGATTTGCCATAGACAAGGTACCGATTAGCATTGGCAATGTAACATTATAATTTGGTAATAAAAACGTTACCTAAGATGCATGTTACAGTCAAAGAGCTGGTGAATAATAAGTGCAATACTACCAGATAAACACTTTGAAGCACTCAATAAAAGAAATCAATGGCACATTAAACTTACTGGGAAATACTACTTCCTGGCTAACACACTGTAGTCTATACACTATTGCCATGTAACGTCTCATAATTGCAACTGCATGTACATTTTCAAAATAACACAGTACAGTACTTGCTAAGGAGACACAAAAGTGTAAGAAAACAAGATAATAACTGGACAGCACAGCTCAGTGTTAAATGTGGGATACATTATTATTATTATTTGTATTATTACTATTGAACAATTAGCATTTACTAACACAGACGAGCAAACAAAAAGGTACGGAAAAATTGCTACTGTTGAGTCCCCAGTTATCGGGAATCGGAACTGCATCGATTCAAATGTGAAAGGTTCCTAGTTCCATTTACATGTTTTAAACAATAAGCTATCCACTTGTATTATGACAGCCTATAACCATGTGTTGCCTCATACTTTTTTGTTTTGCATCCTTACTTGTCAGGCAAGTGTAAAAAAATAGCTAAGCTATGTAAAATAAATAAAAAAATACAAACAAAAAATACTTTACTTTAAACAATCGCATAAACTGCATTTGCTTACTTTACTTAAAGGGGCTGTTTGCAACTCGCTCACAGTTACATTTTTCAAAGCAAAACCTACGAGAAGAACAACATTGGCTAGCTTATGTTACCGTTAGTGGTTTAACAGAACATATTGCGCATGCACACATTCCAAAACAGTCCAAGAGAAGTAACAAACAACTTGCAGTTGTGTTGTTGTTATGATAGAATATACATTCAATGATAGCTAATGCTAACTATCCAAATCGGTATCATTAACTAACCACACCCAAAGCTAATGTGTGTGTTACGTACGTATGTAGTTACGTCATTACGTCCTAGAAGCAGTATATAATATTGGAAAGTTAGCACCTTCTGTAAATGTTGCAAACAGCCCCGCTGTAAGTAGTACTTAGCAAAAATAAAAAATAAACGCTAAATGAATTATGTGATGAGCTTTTGAGATACACCTGTATCGAACTGAACAAACTTAAGTGTCACTTTAGAGGTGGTGTTCATTTTTCGGCATTCCTTGTTTACGAACGCACTCCCATAAATTAATAATACTGCAAAAACGAATAAAGAGAACTAGTTTAGCGGAATAATACTTACACTGGTTAATAAGTAGTCTTATGGCTACATTGAGGAAGGACAACGCCACTTTTGTACCAATTGTGTGAATGCTGAAAAAACATTCACACATGTAGTATTGTTTAAATTTTAAACAGTGTCCTCCATTGTTGAAGTAAAATTGCACATCCCGAAACGCCCTATGGAAAAGTGGGGACAAGTCTTGTCCAAACCACTCAAAGGCTGGGACCATCATCAAGGATGACGACGGTGTCTTTTATTTTTGAAATTTTTTAATTTATTTTTATTTTTTTAAATTTATTTATTTTTCTTCCTATCTTAACATCATTCTAGGTCAGTGACTTTAGCAAATCTAGGTGGGATACATGCTAACATAACATTTTAACATGTTTCTAGGTTACCAACACTAGATACAAATGTTTGTAGATACATACCGTAATTTCCGGACTATAAGCCGCACCGGACTATAAGCCGCACCAGCTAAATTTAGGGGAAAATACAGATTGCTCCATATATAAGCCGCACCCGACTATAAGCCGCAGGGTTTTGATGTGTAATTAGCGTAGTATATAGGGGTTCCTGCTACCACGGAGGGGATTGTCGGGACAGAGATGACTGTTTGGGAACGCAAAGCGTCCCATTTATTAACCATAAATCTTTCAATCATTCAATCAAACTTTCACATCTTTGACATGGCGAACAGCATTCGTGCAGAGTACAAATAATACAACGGTGCAAAGTAATACAAAGTGCTCGCCTGTACGTTATCAAAATAACCAGCCTACCGGTAAATGAAAAGTCAGTCTTTAATCATTGTGTCATCGTCTTCCTCCTGCGTACTAAAACCACCGAAATCCTCTTCGTCGGTGTCGGAGAAGAACAGGCCGTAAATAAGCCGCACCCTTGTATAAGCCGCAGGGACCAGAACGAGGGGAAAAAGTAGCGGCTTATAGTCCGGAAATTACGGTAGATAGGTAAGCTACATGCTACATGCTAAAATTACATTTGAACATTATGCTAAGTTAGTGACAGAGTGAGGTGCATGCTAACATAAAATTTTGACATCATTCTAGGTCAGTGACATAAGCATAGTTATATGAGATACATGCTAACATTAAAGCTTAACAGCATTCTAGGTCAGTGACTTTAGCACAGCTATGTGAGATACATGCTAACATTAAATCTTAACATCATTCTAGGTCAGCGACTTTAGCAAATCTAGGTGGGATACATGCTAACATAACATTATAACATGTTTCTAGGTTGCCAACACTAGATAGATACGTAGATATGTAAGCTACATGCTAACATTACACTTTTTTTAATTTTAAATTTTTTTAAATTTTTATTTTTTAATGAATTTATTAATCAATCAACAAAACAATACACAAAAACGCCACAACAATTGTGGTATTGTTGTGGTACGACGGTGTCTTTGAACATGTGAAAGGATCTGCTCCTACGAAAAGGACGGGGATAACTAAGCATTATTTTTGGAAACATCCTCCTCTCAAAAAGTCTTTCTCTGTGTTCCTTTGCCTCTTTCAGTTCTGCACAAGCCAGCAATGGCATGCTGCTACAGTAGACCAAGATGGCGACTGCCAATACAATAAAGGCATAGGGACTCCAAATGTAAGCAAAGAGTACTTGACTATGTAAATAGCTGCAGTCCTAATGTCCACACGTTGCTGCAAAGTGTTAATGATGCAAAGCAGTGCACTCGAGTCAAGGTCTGTCCACACTGGTTGAAAAAGGAGGTGTCGTCATGACATTCCAACTCCACAAAAAAGCCTGCTTGGCATTCCGGCAGCATATAACCTCACTGGCAGGGCATTTGGAGACTAAATGAGCAGTGCAATGTCAGGGTACAGTTTTAGAGCATTAAACAGATCATTGCACGATCCCCAGGCCAAATAAACACAAAAAGAATCATTGCAAGAGACCAGACTACTCCGAGGCTGCAGGTCTTTAGTTGATATACCGCCTTCTCAATTGCTGCTTTAGCGCACCATTTTTTACTCGTAGTAAAGGCACCGGAGCGTCCGAGTGACAAAGGGAGAATGAGGCCTCATGAGAGATGATTTCTTTGCCCCGAGGACAAACGGAATGAGCAGAAAAAGGATGAAGAATGAGACTGAAAATCGGTTGAAGTGCAGCACTTTGAGGGAGTGCTGAGCATAGATAGTCATGCATTATGTATGCTAACATAAAGAGTATTGAGTATGCACCTTGGATGACCATTATAGAATGTGGGGAAATAAGCACAATAAATGAATGCAGGACAGCAGGAGAGAACATTTTCCATCTTCAAAGGTGTAATGGAAGTCATTTGCAGCAATTTTGTCCAAGGCAACTAATGAATGAGCCTAAATATATCATAAATCTATTTGTCAAAAATGGTACCTCATGGTCTGGTATGTTTTATTTGATGCAGACTAGGAATCAAACAATCTGTCGACAAAAAAAACAATATTAAAAGGCAACGATAAATGAAAATCTCTCGCTTCCCATCACGGTGCAAGCCAACTCACTCTGTGCTTCGCTTTCAGCACCTGAGCGTGTTGATTCAATAGCAGAAATAAATGGACAGAGTGAACCCTCTTGTCAGTCGTCCACAATCTTTGTCTCAGTGGGCGGAGGCAGGACCGCTACTGTAGTTCACCCGCACACACACAGACACTCACATACACACACACACACACACACACACACACACACACACACACACACACACACACACACACACACACACACACACACACACACACACACACACACACACACACACACACACACACACACACACACACACACACACACACACACACACACAGGACGCACAGGACGCACAGAGAGGGACTCGTTTGTCCCGACACGCTAGTAAATAGCACCGCAAAGTACTTTTGTAACAACAATTTAGGAAGAAACGAGATGATCGCAGAGCAAAATGTCCGGTGTGTGAATATTTCAACGTCAACACAGACAAACAAGCAAGGATGCCTAATTTGTTGAAAAGTGATGGCAACAAAAAAAGACAACTGGGGGGAAAAAACAGTACTTTAGGTGCAAATTTTGCTAACACAGATTTAGAGTCCAGTTTATTTTATTTTGTACTTATTTGAGATAATTAAACATTCTTGCACATCCAATTACAAGGGTGAAAAAAACAGTAATGAGAAAAGAGTGTATTACGATTGAAAGTCTTACTCGCATTATCATTATTGTTACTTTTTCGATTGCATTAGTGCTTGATTTATTTCCCCATAATGATGACAATAATATTGTTTATCGGCAATAATTTGTGGGGCAATATATCATCCAGCAAAATTTGTTTTCGGACCATTGCTTGAATACAAGTATTTGTCGCTAATAGTTTTGCACCGATATCAATATTTTGGTACCGGGTACCAGTACCAAAATATATACTACCGTTCAAAAGTTTGGGGTCACATTGAAATGTCCTTATTTTTGAAGGAAAAGCACTGTACTTTTCAATGAAGATAACTTTAAACTAGTCTTAACTTTAAAGAAATACACTCTATACATTGCTAATGTGGTAAATGACTATTCTAGCTGCAAATGTCTGGTTTTTGGTGCAATATCTACATAGGTGTATAGAGGCCCATTTCCAGCAACTATCACTCCAGTGTTCTAATGGTACAATGTGTTTGCTCATTGGCTCAGAAGGCTAATTGATGATTAGAAAACCCTTGTGCAATCATGTTCACACATCTGAAAAGAGTTTAGCTCATTACAGAAGCTACAAAACTGACCTTCCTTTGAGCAGATTGAGTTTCTGGAGCATCACATTTGTGGGGTCAATTAAACGCTCAAAATGGCCAGAAAAAGAGAACTTTCATCTGAAACTCGACAGTCTATTCTTGTTCTTAGAAATGAAGGCTATTCCACAAAAATGTTTGGGTGACCCCAAACTTTTGAACGGTAGTGTACATATACATATATATATATATATATATATATATATATATATATATATATATATATATATATATATATATATATATATATATATATATATATAAGAAATACTTTGATTTCAGTGAATTCTAGCTATAAATATACTCCTCCCCTGGCCACGCCCACCCCGCCTACCCCCCCAATCTCCCGAATTCGGAGGTCTCAAGGTTGGCAAGTATGCTTAGATGTGGTCCATATGGTTCGCAGCGGTACTCAGTTGTTAGAAACCTTTCCACCACTTGTGGCAGTAATGACAATCTCAAACAAACAGAAATCTGGAGCTAAAGTCATATAGAAGTTTCTTAAGTGCACAAATTATGACGTGGTGAAGCTGTATTATCATTTGCACTTTAATTTTGTTGATAATAAACATTCATTATTAATTTAGTTTAATATTTTAGCACAATTCATTATTATGTAAGTAGTATGTAGTCAGTTCAAATGCAGTATATTTGGTTAGTGCTAATTTTTCTAATCAGCCTGACCTAAGCCTAAATTTTATGTGTTAACTAAATAATAATATTTGTGATTAACACATGGTTCCATATCCTTTGACAAGGTTGTAAACTGTAAGTAGATTCAATTTACATATTGAATACATTTAAACTCAAGAGTAAGATTACTAATTATGTGTTAATATTTGAGTGGGCCCCCAGGCCCCTCAGTAGTGGAACTCCTATACCAAGAACCCCTGGTATAGTGTCACGACTTGGTTCTTGGATTGTGTTTCTCCGGAAGGCAACGGAAAATTGGCGCGGGCAAGACGTGTATTTAAATACATGATTTAATTTTCACTCTCAAAAAAAAGGAATAAACAAAAAGCGCTCACAGAGGAGGTAAAAACTTGACTATGGAAACAAAAGGCGCGCACAAAGGCGGAAATACAAAACTTGGGTATAAACACAAAACTCGCACAAAGGCAGAAACTATGAACAATAAAACAAAAACACTAACTGTGGCATAAATGAACAAAACTTACTTGGCAAATAACTGTGACATGACATTAAGCAGAGTGATGAAATAGTGTGAGGTCGCCAGGACGAACAACAGAAACAGACAGATTTAAATAGTGACATGATCAGTGAAAACAGGTGCGGGACTCAAAACGTGAAACAGGTGCGTGACAAGACAGGTGAAAACTAATGAGTTGCTATGGAAACAAACAAACAAGGAAGTGCAACCAGGAACTAAAAAGTGCTCAAAAAAACAAACACATGGCCAAAACAAAAACATGAACAGACATGACATATAGACAATATTTAGCAATGGATAGATAGCTTATTCACTAAAAAAAGAAATAATATAATTGAAATGTATTACATACTGTATAAGGAAAGCAGATTGATCCATAAATTGCTGGCGTCGATACCAAGTGTAGTATTAGTATGATCGATACTATGATTATAAGTTTGACATTTTTCTTTCTCAAATTATATATTTTATTTTGTTTTTGTTTACAAACTTAGGGAATATTTCCATGGATACATGGGGACTTTGAGGGCAACAAAACAAACAATTTAAATAGGTACTAGAGAGTAGTTTTTTCTTATGTTGAGTTATTGTGTACTATTGACTAGTGTTGTCCCGATACCAATATGTTGGTACCAGAGGTGGGTAGTAACGCGCTACATTTACTCCGTTACATCTACTTGAGTAACTTTTGGGATACATTGTACTTCTAAAAGTAGTTTTAATGCAACATAATTTTACTTTTACTTGAGTAAATTTATAGAGAAGAAACGCTACTTTTACTCCGCTCCATTTATCTACATTCAGCTTGCTACTCGCTATTGATTTTTATCGATCTGTTAATGCACGCTTTGTTTGTTTTGGTTTGTCAGACAGACCTTCAAAGTAGGATCTATTGCATGCCTGCGTTTCACCAATCAAATACAGTCACTGGTGACGTTTGACTCCGTTTCACCAATCAAATACAGTCACTGGTGACGTTTGACTCCGTTTCACCAATCAAATACAGTCACTGGTGACGTTTGACTCCGTTTCACCAATCAAATACAGTCACTGGTGACGTTTGACTCCGTTTCACCAATCAAATGCAGTCACTGGTGACGTTTGACTCCGTTTCACCAATCAAATGCAGTCACTGGTGTCGTTTGACTCCGTTTCACCAATCAAACAGAGCCAGGCGGTCACGTGATTAACTGCACATAAAGTTTCAGCGGCAACAAGCTTAAGCTTACATGAACTCAATGTCAAATTTTAGGAAGCACATCGCGGTAAGTAACGTTAGAAGATATTTTGGCTGTCACCGTAGGCTGATGTTAGCTTCCCTGCTACGAATCACTGTCAAATGTACATCGTGTGGGGACATTTATTAACACACTGCAGCCTCATAGAGAGACAGACAAAGACACACAAACACACACACACCCACACGCACACACACACACACACACACACACACACACACACACACACACACACACACACACACACACACACACACACACACACACACACACACACACACACACACACACACACACACACACACACACACACACACACGCACACACGCATGCATAGAAACACCAATCAGAAGTGCACAGTGTGTTCCCAGATGCAGCCCACACCTATCAGTTTGTGGTTTGCGTAAAGGCTAACTTTTTATTTTCCTTTGTAATCTCTGCCTACTGAGCCTATGGTGCTGTTAAGTTATTGTGGCTCAATTTGCCTTAATTTTTTTTATGTTAATGTATTATTTTTTAATATATATTATTGTTTTAGTTGCTTAAGAGATATTCCTGGCTCTGAATTTGCTCATTGCTATTTTTATGTTTTTGTGCATTATTTGTCATCATTAAACAAACAGGTTACTCATCAGTTACTCAGTACTTGAGTAGTTTTTTCACAACATACTTTTTACTTTTACACAAGTAAATATTTGGGTGACTACTCCTTACTTTTACTTGAGTAATACATCTCTAAAGTAACAGTACTCTTACTTGAGTACAATTCCTGGCTACTCTATCCACCTCTGGTTGGTACCAGTACCGGTATTAAAATGTATTTCGGTAGTTTTCGATACTTTTTTAAATAAAGGGGACCACAAAAAATATCAGTATTGGCTTTATTTTAACAACAAATCTTAGTATACTTTAAACATATGTTTCTTATTGCAAGTTTGTCCTTAAATAAAATAGTGAACATACTAAACAACTTGTCTTTTAGTAGTAAGAAGTAAACAAACAATGGTTCCTAATTTAGCTGCTGACATATGCAGTAACAGATTGTATCATTTATCATTCTATTATTTTGTCAACATTATTAAGGACAATTGGTAGAAAATGAATTATTAATCTACTTGTTCATTTATTGTTAATATATGGTTATTTTCTCTTTCAACATGTTCTATCTACACTTCTGTTAAAATGTAATAATCACTTATTATTCTGTTTTTTAATACTTTACATTAGTTTTGGATGATACCACAAATGTGGGTATCAATCCGATACCAATTAGTTACAGGATCATACATTGGTCATATTCAAAGTCCTCATGTGTCCAGGGACATATTTCCTGAGTTTATAAACATAATACAAAAAAAATACAAAAAACGAAATAAGGTTTTTGTGATGCTAAAAAATATTGATGTAATCAATGTAGTATCGACTAGATAGGCTCTTGTACTTGGTATCATTACATTGGATGTTAGGTGTAGATCCACCAACGGTGTTTGTTGATATTGTAGCGTCCGGGAAGAGTTGGTGCTGCAGGGAATTCTGGGAATTTGTTCTGTAGTGTTTATGTTGTGTTGCGGTGCAAATATTCTCCCAAAATGTGTTTGTCATTGTTGTTTACTGTGGTTTCACTATATGGCACACATCCATGACAGTGTTGACGTTGTTTATACGGCCACCCTTAGTGTGACATGTATGGCTGTTGACTAACGATGCACTTCTTTCGCTAGTGTGTGGTGTGTTCAAAGTCAAGATAGTAGAGAATTAATAAACAGACGTAGTGAAATCTTGTCTCGACTTTGCCGACAATAGATTATTTTTAACACATCCAATATTATGACTCTGGCGTGCTGTGTATGTAGAGAAGCACAAAGAGCTATCACTCGTCCTACAGGGATGATGTGAGAAAAAAAAAAAATACTTATCACCATGGAGACAATCATTAGTGATTTAAAAGTAGCTACAGCTACGGGTGGGGGACCGGTACTTATAGTACCGAATATGATTCCTTAGTATCGCGGTACTATACTAATACTGGTATACCGTACAACCCTACTATTGACTTAGTTTTGATCAAACAATAGTATCTAATAAAATAAAATAAATAACTAGTTTGAATATTGTGTTGTTCAGCTGTCACTAGCACTCACCATAAATACATTAAAGAAATTAGAGTTAATACATGTAATCAGTATTGTATCGGCCGATCTTACTCTTGGATGATCGGTATTGGAATTGGCAGCATGAAAAACCCTGATTGGAACATACGGGAGTAAACATGTTGACATAAACGCACAATTCTAAGATACATGGTGGGTATAGTCGAAGCAGTAATGAAGGAAAGTATAAAAAGAAATGCGGCTGTTAATAAAAATGTAAGTAAATTAGAAGCAAAAAGTGGTACCCTATAGTGAACGTACACACATATGATGAAAGCTCGACAGATACACACAGTAGGAAGCCCCCCGGTGGCTCTAATTGAAGAGATTAGATGTTATCCTGTTATATCCCAGCCAATCTCAGCCCATAACAGTGAGTAATGCCTTTCAATTCAGCAGCTGCAGCAACAACAACGCGGTTCCCTTGGAAACAACACGAAGACGGTCTGACACCATCAACTAACTCAACACTCTGTTCTCTCCCTCGCTTTCAAGTCAACACCTTTGGCAAGCACCTGTATACATACACAGCTAACCTCTTCCAGGCATGAGAAGAATCTGGTAATGGATACCCCAAGACACGCTGCATCGTATAGAGAAAAAAATGCGAAAGCAGACACGACATAAATATTGTATTTGTTTATGAGTTGGGTGCTCTCACCATCTAATTACAGTCTATAAACCTCTGTGAGTGTTTTGAATTGTTTGTCCATCCATAAGACGTACAGAACTCTTCATATTTCATTCATGTAAGGTGATAACAGAAGCATTCCACCGTAGAGCACCAGCTTCCTGTTGCTTTGTCACTTCAATTGATGGCAGACAAATGTTGTAGTTTATGGAAAATAGTGTAGGATATAAGGGAAAACTGGGAAGATAGACAAAGTCAAATCAAATGGAGTATTACTGTAATTTTCTATAAACCGCTACTTTTTTTTTGCATGCTTTGAACCATGCGCATTATATTTTTACGAGTTCACAAGCTTTACATGGCGCCATTTAATTTAACCTCGTCAATTTAGACCAATTCAATTAAACACACTCACACAATTATTCAGTCAGCCTTATGGACTCACCCTCATCATGGAGAAAAAACAATGATATAAACACGATGCAGCCCCAAAGAAGAAGACGATCGAAATGGAAACCGCACAGAGCGGAAATCCACCACCACTGAAAGACCCCGAAAGACGACTCTTTTGTTAAATTTGTGAATGAACACAATCGCCTGTGTAAATATTCCATGTTGCAATGTGTATCCCTGCAGATTATAGACTTATGTGGCTAATATATGTGCAAAATAAAATGTGTCCAAGTATCAGGTGGGTGCAGCTTTTATTTAGGTGCCCTCTATAGCCCGGAAACTATTGTTCTTGGACATGTTTTGCTACTAACCAACTAATCAAAGCCACACCTCTTGCCGTCACACTTTTCAGATGTACAGCAAATATGTCAACACGTACTAATTAACCTATTTATGCTGACTTACTAAGGACTCTAAATGCACTGTACTAGTAAATGGCACCGACTGATCATCTAAGGCAGTGGTGTCCAAATGTTTTGACTGTGTGTGTATGTGTGTAAATCATAAAATGGCGACATAATTAATAATTATTTTTAATTGAAAATTAAAGGCCTACTGAAATGAAATTTTCTTATTTAAACGGGGATAGCAGGTCCATTCTATGTGTCATACTTGATCATTTCGCGATATTGCCATATTTTTGCTGAAAGAATTTAGTAGAGAACATCGACGATAAAGTTTGCAACTTTTGGTCGCTGATAAAAAAGCCTTGCCTGTACCGGAAGTAGCGTGACGTCACAGGTTGTGGAGCACCTCACATCTGCACATTGTTTACAATCATGGCCACCAGCAGCGAGAGCGATTCGGACCGAGAAAGCGACGATTACCCCATTAATTTGAGCGAGGATGAAAGATTTGTGGATGAGGAAAGTGAGAGTGAAAGATTAGAGGGCAGTGGAAGCGATTCAGATAGGGAAGATGCTGTGAGAGGCGGGTGGGACCTGATATTCAGCTGGGAATGACTAAAACAGTAAATAAACACAAGACATATATATACTCTATTAGCCACAACACAACCAGGCTTATATTTAATATGCCGCAAATTAATCCGCATAACAAACACCTCCTCCCTCCCGTCCATATAACCTACCAATACAACTCAAACACCCGCACAACACACTCAATCCCAGAACCCAAAGTACCGTTCACCTCCGTAAAGTTCATACAGCACATATATTTCCCCAAAGTTACGTACGTGACATGCACATAGCGGCACGCACGTACGGGCAAGCGATCAAATGTTTGGAAGCCAAAGCTGCATACTCACGGTAGCGCGTCTGCTATCCAACTCAAAGTACTCCTGGTTGTGTTGCTACAGCCAGCCGCTAATACACCGATCCCATCTACAGCTTTCTTCTTTGCTGTCTTCAATGTTCATCAAACAAATTGCAAAAGATTCACCAACACAGATGTCCAGATTACTGTGGAATTTTGCGATGAAAACAGACGACTTAATAGCTGGTCACAATGGTGTCCCAATACTTCCGCACAATCCGTGACATCACGCGCAAATATCATCATACCGAGACGTTTTCAGCAGAATATTTCGCGGGAAATTTAAAATTGCACTTTACTGATCTAACTCGGCCGTATTGGCATGTGTTGCAATGTTAAGATTTCATCATTGATATATAAACTATCAGACTGCGTGGTCGGTAGTAGTGGGTTTCAGTAGGCCTTTAAGAGTATGTGAAAGTTCAACTTATACCTTGTGTACTTCCGTGAGTCCCTCTTTAAAGCTTTGTAGTCAACATAAATATCAAGCAGGTCAAAGTTAAACATGGATAAGTGAGGAGATAGCGTTTTGTATTTTTCCTAGCATGCCTTATAAAGGATTTAAATGGGTGTATTTTCAAAAAAAATGTTATGGTGATGGGGCGTTTTTATATCCACACAGTTCAGAGAGCAGTTTGTGTATGTGTGACCGACCATGTGTGATGACTTTTTGTGCTGGTTGAATTTGTTTTCCGCACCATGACTCAGAAAGGTTGTTGGGTAATAAAAAATAAATGCCAATGCTACATGCCCCTTAAGCTGACCATCACACCAGTTTGTAGTCAGCTGAAGGTGTGTCTTAATGAAACTAAATAAAGGGACTTCGCTACCTTTTTGCATCTCAACGCTAAAATAATGGAAATTATGATTATCCGTCCTGCTAAACACCAAACGATTGACAACCAAACAATTACACAAGGCGACTCGGTAAAGAATCTGGGTATTATCTTCGACCCAACTCTTTCGTTTGAGTCACACATTAAGAATGTTACTAAAACAGCCTTCTTTCATACCCGTTATATCGCTAAAATCAGTTCCATTTTGTCCACTAGCGACGCTGAGATCATGTGTTTGTTACATCTCGTCTCGATTACTGTAACATATTATTTTCGGGTCTCCCTATGTCTAGCATTAAAAGATGTTGGTACAAAATGTAGCTGCTAGACTTTTGACGAAAACAAGAACGTTTGATCATATTAAGCCTATACTGGCTCACCTGCACTGGCTTCCTGTGCACTTAAGAAGCAGTGGCGTGCGGTGAGGTTAATGTCTGGTGAGGCACGACTGCATCATCACAGTCAGATTTACAAACATATGAACCTGCAGTGCAGGTGTACCTAATGTTGTGTACCTGCGGTCGTTCGCGGCTCCTGCAGCGCGAGCATTGTTGTTTTTGCACTTTTTGGCTTCTTGTTAAGTGACTTTTTTTGGGTGGATTCGGTCTTGCACGTGGAGGGTTTGGGTGTGGGCTTTGGTTGGTGTGGCGCTCCCGTCGGGCGGTGCATTCTGCGGCGGAGGTGCTTGGCACCAGGAGGCGGGGTTATGAGACGAGCCTCACACAGTGTGTCTTCGCAGCAGTTTTATGAATGCTCAGCACTAAAAATACGTTACACACATACAGTTGTTGACAAAATACACTGTACATTATATACCTCAGCTAACTAAACTATGGAAATGTATAACATAATTCATATAGCAATACGGTCTCACTGCACAGCAGCTCAGCAGTTAGCCGAGTCATTGCGCACAATCCATGTTGAGGCGCAACGCAGTGACGTGCCTCAACTGGCTGCTGATCACCGCACCGTCTCTTCTCAGTATTTGAACGGCAAATGTGAAAATAAAAATAAAAATAATCTAAAACTGGTGAAGTTAAATGGAAAACAACTTTAGTATAATCACTGGATACATATAACAATTTAATTATTTTTTTTTTCTTTTTACTTTTTTTTTCTTTCCATGATGGCAGGTGAGGCCGTGCCTCCCCTGCCTCTAGTGACTGCACGCCACTGTTAAGAAGTGACTTTAAGGTTTTACTACTTACGTATAAAATACTACACGGTCTAGCTCCATCCTATCTTGCTGGTTGTATTGTATCATATGTCCCGGCAAGAAATCTGCGTTCAAAGAACTCAGGCTTATTAGTGATTCCCAGAGCCCCCCAAAAATCTGCGGGCTATAGAGCGTTTTCTATTCAGGCTCCAGTTCTCTGGAATGCCCTTCCGGTAACAGTTAGAGATGCTACCTCAGTAGAAGCATTTAAGTCCCATCTTAAAACGTATTTGTATACTCTAGCCTTTAAGTAGACCCCCCTTTCAGACCAGTTGATCTGCCGTTTATTTTCTGCTCTGCCCCCCTCTCCTTCGTGGGGCACAGATTCGGTGACCACAGATGAGGCCGCTAGCTGTCCAAAGTCGGGACCCAGGGTGGACCACTCATATGTGCATCAGTTGGTGATGTCTCTGCGCTGCTGACCTGTCTCCACTCAAGATGATGTCCTGCTGGCCCCAATATGGACTGGACTCTCACACTATTATGCTAGATCCACTCGACGTCCATTGCACCTGTCATCCCATTGGGTTGAGTTTTTGCTTGCCCTGATGTGGGATCTGAGTCGAGGATGTCGTGGTGGCTTGTGCAGCCCTTTGAGACATTTGCGATTTAGGGCTATACAAATCAACTTTGATTGATTGATTGATTATGGTCACTAGCCTGAGTTTCTTGCATTGTCCACATGATGGCGACATATTGCCACCTGTCAGACCCCTGGGGATCTAAGTTCAATACCAAAACACTCCGCACGGCCAGGTGTCTTATTGAAATTGGACTTGTGCTGTCGTCTGAAGATGCTGACAGTGGTTTGGATACCCATGATCTAAGGTAATGTTTGCTTATGCCATATACCTTATTGACTGGAATGTAAGACGCATATGAATAATTTCCCCAACAAAAAGTCTGAAACACAGGTTTGTTATCTTCCCGAGTGGAGGGATTTACAAATGCAAACCAGCAGGTGGCACTAAACGACTTTTTACCAAGTGAGTCTGAAGCTTTTCTTTTTGTCACTCACACACACGGCAGTGAACTGTGAGGAGATTCAGACGCGCCACAGAGAGCCGCTGGAAAAAAAATAGTTTCTCCAAGGTTGTTAGCAATCTAGAAAAGAGGAGTAATGATGCTTATTTTAAGATACGGTGATTAATGAAGAATAATTATCAAACAACTGTCAAGCAGCTAGGGATGGGTGAATTGATACGGTAGCAATTACCTGTGCCTGGGACTCGAGACCGCTACCCAACGGTACCAATTTTCGGTATGTCTGTGTGTCTTCATTTGTTAAGAAATGTTTATTGTTTTAATAAAAACATCTCTTTTTTTATTTACCATTTAACAGTGAGCTGACAACTGTGCTGTCCAGTTTTAATATCTTGTTTTCTAATTACATTTCTGTGTCCCATTTGCTAGTACTATATAGTGGACTTTGCCATTAAGCTGAATTAGGCCTTTTGCAGCACCCTAAAATATGTTCATAATGTACATATTGTAGTTTTCATTACAACATTTGGAGGCATTGAAATTTCCATGGCAAATCCACTGTAAATTAGCATCATGCTATAACATTTTGAAAAATGGAGCCTTACTGTATATTCAATTGTTTTTGATCAGGCATACTTGCTTTGTTGGCATGGGAAATTGTAACATTACCTAGCTTGACGTGACGTCACGTGCAATAACGGTATCAAAATACGGCACCATTGGAAGTTAGGTGAATCGATACCCAGTGGTGCCAACGGATGTCGGTCATATGGAAACCAAGTAAAACGTAAAAAGTACCAAATTCGGTACTCATTGCAACAAGCGGCTAAGAAAATTGTCATTTTGTCATTTATTGTGTCTTTATATTTGCCTTAAAAATAGTGTTCCAAAACAGGTATTGAAAAAAGGATTGTCTTATATTTGGGTCAATACTGTACTTTGCAACCAAAAGGGGGGGAAAAGCTCAACAACAGATGGAAATACAGTCTGAGGCCCAACAAGACCCATTGATGTCAAACAAAATGATGTATTCCGAGTCATCTTATATTTGGGTCCATACGGTATACACATAATATCACTACATTCCCTGCAGTGCTATTTGTGTTTACTTGTTGTGCTAAACATCTGGAGATCCTGCTTTCTAAGAGTTTGAAGTGTTTTTAAGACCCGATTCCAATAGAATGGCACTTTAAGTATTTCAAATAGTTGTGATGCTGCCCAATATCTCAATACAACACCTGGTGAGTGGCAATGAAAGGGACTGATTCCACAAACACATTTTAGGAATTTTATATTTACTCGTAATCACAATACATATTGCTTCTTGTAAGTGATAGGGTTTTAGCCAGGCCTTGAGAGTGACTCGTAATGAGGGCAAAATGGCATAAAAATCCATCCCCGTCATGGCAAATGTTATGATTACTATTGATGGTGCTCATCAGGGATCTCATTGCCGCGGCTGGGTTGATTGCTTCTGTCTGGCGGGGAGTCCCGGGCATGTGGGCCGAAAGCATCACACCAGATAGTTTGTGCGAAGAAGATGAAGACGATGTGATAAGGGGGTGTTGGCGGTCGGTGTCTAGTGAATAATGTTCCTGCTCGTTCTCCCAAACACTTTCACGCGACCCCAAGGTTAGTTGGAAATATCTAATAGTGTGTTCCCAAACGAACACGGTGGACGCTTAAATACAACATGACACAATGTTGAGAGAGATCCAGACTGAAAGCAGCACCTATTTAACAGTTTTTTTTAGAGTATAAGGAAAAGTGTCATTTGCAAACTTTCCACCCAACCGGTTCCCATGACAACCAGCACAGTCAACAAGCAAGTTTATTTTTACATTATGGATACACAACCAATTATGCATGAACAATGACTGAAGGTATGTCAATGTCCATAGCGATTATCAGCATGTGTTTACATTTAGATCTGTAAAAAGTCTACCATTTTGTACAAACAAAGTTGGATTTTATTTTTTTGCCTTAGAGGAGGTCTGCACAACAACTCGACCACTATCCCTATTGCAATTTTAGTTGAAGTCATATTCTCGGACAGAAGTGCAGAGGCTTCACATAAAAGACCTGCAAGCAAGGAGACACTTTTGTATTAAACGTGCATGGTTGTAAATGACCCAGGCGTGTATACCACCAGCCATCCGCCATTGTAAAGTATAAGTGATAAAACATTGAACCTTAAGAGTATGAGAAAGGTTGACTCCTACCTTGTTTACGTCCGTGACAACCTCCTTAAAGTCTTGTAATCAAGCAGAAATATCAAGCAGATACAATGTGCTGGATATGAATAAGTGTGCGGAGAGTGTTTTGCATATTACTTATCGTGCATTTTAGTAGATCTCTATGGGTGTAATTTTGAATTATGTATGGTGTTTGGACTTGTTTTAAATTGTTTTGTATTGGCTGTGTGCTGTGTAGACCGTGTGTTGAATCTATGTGCTGGTTATGGTTAGTTAGTATGTACCGTGAATAGTAAAGGTTATTTGAATTGGGTCATATAAATAAATACCGTCCTCAGTAAACATCAAAGTAAATGGTCATTCACCATATTTACTAATATTGTCCATGGGATGTCGACAAATATGCAGCGATTAGGCTGGAAGGTCATTTTACCCCATACCGTAACTTGTGACGTCTCTCACTGAAGACGCCAGCAGGCCGCAATCAGCCCGCGAGCCGTAGTTTGGACACCTCTGCTATAGATTATGAGAGTTTCACCTCTTGAATTAAACTATTGAAATAAATTAACTTTCAAAAATATTCATTGAGATGCTAATATTTTTTGTTGAACAATGCCTCTTAACCAGATATGTAGTAGTGGAAGGTTAAACGCAAAGCACATCATGCAAATATTTGGACATCCTTGGCTAGCTACGTTTAAAATGTGCATCTATATTTCAAAGTTAGTTCCACCAAGTCTTGCGTGCCAAACGAATTGGACAATACTTTGGCGTTTTCTTTTCACGCCACCTGACTTGAACTGCCAAAGCGTCCATGTGTTGCAAATCTTGCAAATCTCTTACAGACTGTGAATCCTTCACCAGCAATTACCCGCCAATTGACTTGCTTATCATCATCCGTCATCTGTCACACGGGCTTGTATTTTTCTCCAGCACATTATTATGTAAATGAACGACTCCTCAATCAATTAACACACTGATCCTTCTCATTTCACGCATTAGACAATCTGCGATAATACGAATTATTATTAAAAAGCGCTTTGAAGGCGGGGACTCTTAGAATGGATTTGCAGGTTAATATCAAATATTATTCTATTCTTGTTCAAAGTATTAAAAGAACTATCCATCCATATTGAGGAGAAAACCTGGTTTCCATTTCTACCACGTTATCTGTCACTCAATTCTTCCTGTTGACAACCTGTTTATGTGCAAAATGGAATTGATAATAATAACTAATTTGGCTGGAAGCATCCGTTATTTTTCAACTAACTTAGCAGTTTCATAGTTCGAATGGTGCACTGTAGCTTCTTTCAAATTAATGAATGCAAATATTCATCATCGATCAAATAAGCTCCGCTTCTTCCCACTCCTTTTCGGTTGAACTCCGGAAGGATTTACTAACCAAAAAAAAAAAGAAAAAAGAAAAGCGGGCAGTGAAAGACTTTTGGACTCGTGATCCCTATTAAAATGTGCAATTACACGGAGGGGCAACAGTCCTCTACTAGGCTGCTGCTTCCTGCCAGGTGGCCATCGGGTCACGGCGAGTGGATCACAAGGAGAGGATGGAGGAAATGAGGAACATAGGTATGATATGAAGTCAGCAGAGGATGGAAGATTGAGCCCTCTCACCTATTAAATCATCTCCCGTGTTTTTTTTAATGGCGCCTGACTGAACATGCGACTGGTTTGACCCTTTGAATATCTCAATTGCAGTCAGGATTTAGTAGTTGTTATTGATACTCACAAGGTGCACAGCATGGCCGATACATATTGCAGCCTCAATATATTATTTGACATATATATATATTATATATAACGTGGCGGTTTGAGGAAACACTTGGTGAACGGCCAACATTACAGGACGTGCTTAAGGGCGCTTCTATATTGCGCCCCCAGCTGAGGCCTACTGGGTGTGAGACCTGGGTCCTACTGTCCACCACACAGCTCCCCCCCAAACACCCCGTAGGAAACTGCATGAAGCAGCGCTGGGTGTGGTTGTATGGTCTGACCCTGGCTCTGAGACCCCGGAGCCAGCAAAGAAGGGCCGGGTGCCGGCGTCGGGTCAAGTGTTGCTGGAGCCAGTGAGGTGGACGAGGAGCAGGCGGCTTGACGGGTGGCTGGCAGGTGGGCTCTCCCATCGAGGGCGTGGGGGATGATGATGAACCCCTAAAGGGCGTTCTCTGGTTGGGTGTCTGAGCAGCCAAGGAGACGGAGAGAGGATATGCCGCGTCATCAGCAGCCGAGGAGGATGACGAACTCAAGACAGGTGTTGCAGCTAAAGGCGAAGCTGGGGAGGAGGAACGCCAGACAGGCGTATCCACAGCTGAAGAGGTCCTACTTGGCTAGCAGGGAGAAGATGACCAGGCGATGGTGGAAGTGGCAGGGGCATTTGAGGCCCCGAGCGGGCAGTAGATGCAGTTGCTTACAGGACATTCCTAGGTGCCTCGGTTTACCTGGTGAGCTGTGGCGCCCCGAGCAATGACGGACATCTGCTCTTCCACTGTGTCCTGGTAGTCGCTGGCCACCCGGTACACTGAGTCAGCCTGCACTGTGCACGCTGGAAGCGGGAGCAGATCGGTGGCGGTCGCGAAACTTCTCCGCACCTGCTCGTTAAGCTGTAGAGGTCTTTGTGCTCCATAAGGAATGCAGTGTAGATGCACGGGAGAGCCCACGGATTTTTGTGGTGGTGAATCGGGCGAGTTCACCTCGGCAGTCGTTGTGCGCAGCGGGTCCTCGGCCACGCCATGTACTGCCAGCCATTTTGTAGGTGAACGAAACTTTGCGGGCCGGGCGTGACCAGCTTGTGTGTGTCTGTAACGACCACTTTGTCGGCGTAGGCGGAAAGCTACTACTGTTGTTCCCTCTGCACAGGAAGAGACAGAAGGATTGGGCCAGGAACAGGCGACCTCATAGCGCTTCTCTGGAGCCCATTGTGGTCGTCCCATTGAGCATGTGCACTTCGCAAGATGACCAGCCAGCAGAGGAGGTAGGCCGTACCGCATCAACAGGAGCAGCTTGAGGGCAATATACTTGTCTGTCGTCAGTGGCGCGCACAACATCTTCATGGCCCACCTAATTGCTTGCTGGCCAAGGCGACGACCAGGAAGTATTTGGTGTCGTCGTCAGCTATACATTCCTCGTTGAAGATGCCTCTGGCCTGATCGAACCACGAGGCCGGGTCGCTCAGCAAAAATTCCGGTAGTCTCCACATAACTCCCTGCGAGCTGCAGGAG
>NC_084735.1:66078842-66171342 GCF_033978785.1 Entelurus aequoreus | reverse complement strand
TCAAATGTTCATACATATCTATTGTCCTTGTTTAAAATAACTAAATCTAAACCCTAGTACCAGTCAAAATTTGGATAAACTTCCTAATTCAATGACATGCAAAACAATTGTTGATTGGTTGCATATTTTTAGGACCATAGGGCGCACCGGATTATAAGGCGCATTAAAGGGGTCGTATTATAAATGTTTTTATATACATTTAAATCACTTTCTTGTGGTCTACATCAGTGTTTTTCAACCACTGTGCTGCGGCTCACTTGTGTGCCGTGAGATACAGTCTGGTGTGCCAGGGGAGATGAACTAATTTCACCTATTTGGGTTAAAATATTTTTTGCAAACCAGTAATTATAGTCTGCAAATGATGTGTTGTTGTTGAGTGCTGTCTAGAGCTCGGCAGAGTAACCGTGTAATACTCTTCCATATCAGTAAGTGGCAGCCGGTAGCTAATTGCTTTGTAGATGTCGGAAACAGCGGGAGGCAGCGTGCAGGTAAAAAGGTGTCTAATGCTTAAACCAAAAATAAACAAAAGGTGAGTGCCCCCAAGAAAAGGTATTGAAGCTTAAGGAAGGCTATGCAGAACGAAACTAAAACTGAACTGGCTACAAAATAAACAAAAACAGAATGCTGGACGACAGCAAAGACTTACTGTGGAGCAAAGACGGCGTCCACAATGTACATCCGAACATGACATGACAATCAACAATGTCCCCACAAAGAAGGATAAAAACAACTGACATATTCTTGATTGCTAAAACAAAGTAGATGCGGGAAATATCACTCAAAGGAAGACATGAAACTGCTACAGGAAAATACCAAAAAAAGAGAAAAAGCCACCAAAATAGGAGCGCAAGACAAGCACTAAAACACAGGAAAACATCAAAACAGTCCAAATAAGTCAGGGTGTGATGTGACAGGTGGTGACAGTACACCTACTTTGAGGCAAAAGCTATATTGATGCATGCTTGGTTATGCTTTAAAGTCATATCCAACAATTGCGACAAAAACTTTTAGTTTTTTAACGCAAAAAATGTGCCTTGGCTCAAAAAAGGTTGAAAAACACTGGTCTACATAACATGTAATGGTGGTTCTTTGGTCAAAATGTTGCAGAGATTATGTTTATACAAACTGTCTTCAAGCTGCTTTTTGACCGTTTTTTGGGCGGTCTTATTCAACAGCGTCTTCTCCCCGCCATCTTTGTTGTCCCGGTTGTACCGGCAAATTATCTGTTCTATGCAGATCTCAAATACACATCAGCAGGTACCAATAGGTAAGAAAAGTTTGTTTTGCATAATATTGTGAAACGAAACGACAGATAATATGTCACCTAGTAAATGCCATATTGGGGTCAATAATGCCCGTATGTTAAACCACAGCACATCTGACTAAGGAAGCCGTAATGCTCCGCGCTCCATCAAGTGGTGCAACTTTGTAGCTTACCAAAGTCGTACTAAAACATGTTGACAGATTTTTGAGCGCCGTGTGAAATGTTCTATATTCTCAATGGAACATGTAAAGTTTTAGTGTTGCTTGCTTACTGGAACTTGCTAGTGTCATTTATTAAATAGGCATCAACCCGAGTCATACCAAAGACTATAAATATGGGACCCATTACCTCCCTGCTTGACACCCAGCATCAAGGGTTGGAATTGGGGGTTAAATCACCAAAATGATTCCCGGACACGGCCACCGCTGCTGCTCACTGCTCCCCTCACCTCTCAGGGGGTGATCAAGGGTGATGGTTCAAATGCAGAGGATCATTTCACTACACTTAGTGTGTGTGTGACAATCATTGGTACTTTAACTTTAGCCTCCATATCTCTTGTGTGTGTCTGCCATCTACTGGTCACACTTTTAATTGCACCTTGTACCAAATAAAATTGCTTCGAGGTCGGTCAGCACAACCAGAATTATTATGTTGATTGGGTTATAAAGCGCACTGTCGCTTTTCGGGAAAATGAAATGTAGTCCGAAAAATACAGTCCATCTAAATTGTAAGTACAAGTCAAAAGATTTGATCCACTTTCTAATTTAATTGCATGCACAAAAAGGTTGATCGGTTGCTTATTTTTACATGTATGATAAAATGTGACCTAAAAGGTTGTCAGTATTTTTCATTTTCATTTATTTATTTATTTCAGGCAATGACATAAAAAAGTACAAAGTTGACAACACATAATAATATAAATTAATATAGTGCAAAAGGTAATGTATAGTATGTAATGCATGATTGTCCAGTTTAGCTTAAAGGCCTACTGAAACCCACTACTACCGACCACGCAGTCTGATAGTTTATATATCAATGATGAAATCTTAACATTGCAACACATGCCAATACGGCCGGGTTAGATTAGTAAAGTACAATTTTAAATTTCCCGCGAAATATTCTGCTGAAAATGTCTCGGTATGATGACGTTTGTGCGTGACGTCACGGATTGTAGCGGACATATTGGGACACCATTGTGGCCAGCTAATAAGTCGTCTGTTTTCATCGCAAAATTCCACAGTATTCTGGACATCTGTGTTGGTGAATCTTTTGCAATTTGTTTAATGAACAATGAAGACAGCAAAGAAGAAAGCTGTAGGTGGGAAGCGGTGTATTAGCGGCTGGCTGCAGCAACACAACCAGGAGGACTTTGAGTTGGATAGCAGACGTGCTACCGTGAGTATGCAGCTTTGGCTTCCAAACATTTGATCGCTTGCCCGTACGTGCGTGCCGCTATGTGCATGTCACGTACGTAACTTTGGGGAAATATATGTGCTGTATGAACTTTACGGAGGTGAACGGTACTTTGGGCTGTGGGATTGAGTGTGTTGGGCGGGTGTTTGAGTTGTATTGGTGGGTTATATGGACGGGAGGGGGGAGGTGTTTGTTATGCGGATTAATTTGTGGCATATTAAATATAAGCCTGGTTGTGTTGTGGCTAATAGAGTATATATATGTCTTGTGTTTATTTACTGTTTTAGTCATTCCCAGCTGAATATCAGGACCCACCCGCCTCTCACAGCATCTTCCCTATCTGAATCGCTTCCACTGCCCTCTAATCCTTCACTCTCACTTTCCTCATCCACAAATATTTCATCATCGCTCAAATTAATGGGGTAATCGTCGCTTTCTCGGTCCGAATCGCTCTCGCTGCTGGTGGCCATGATTGTAAACAATGTGCAGATGTGAGGAGCTCCACAACCTGTGACGTCACGCTACTTCCGGTACAGGCAAGGCTTCTTTATCAGCGACCAAAAGTTGCAAACTTTATCGTCAATGTTCTTTACTAAATCCTTTCAGCAAAAATATGGCAATATCGCGAAATGATCAAGTATGACACGTAGAATGGACCTGCTATCCCCGTTTAAAAAAGAAAATCTCATTTCAGTAGGCCTTTAATGTTAGTGACAGTTTGACAGTAGAATGCCTTAATTCAATATACCTTGTTTAATTTTGTAGGCAAATACAAAGAAATCAGCCATCAGCCATCTTCGCAGAAGGGATTGTCTTCCACTGTATTGTTTTGATTTAGATCTAAAAGGAAAAGCTGGTGGTCGGAGCGCATTAGGAGACCGAAGCCTAACGACAACAATACAATCAAAAGAGTCTGGAAAATAGATTTGGAGCCCTGTGCCGTGTTTGCTTCAGGAGCATGTGAGTGACATCTGAAATTTGATTTGCAATTCTTATACACCAGTGACTTGCTTGTTATTGGCGGGGTAGATGTGCACGCTGCCAACGCAGCATCAAATGTGCCTGCTGGAGTCCACTCAAACAGATGAAGTAATCTGCATGTTTTCACTAGCGCTACTGTGTGTTGATTGGCAAATGCCTTGCTTGACTTATTCAGTGATGTTTGCTTCTCAGCACACAAAATGTTTCATTATTATGAAAACTTGCACCAAACAAAAACAGTCAGGCTCTGTGGCGGCGCACTCCTGCAGAAAACAAAAATGGTAATTCAACAAGGCTTAGGTGCTGCTTCCACTTCTAGGCTCTCTGGTTGGAAGCATCTCATTACAATTTAGGAGGACTTTCTAAAAAACTTAGTTGGGCTCAATTCGAAAAAAGAAGAAAAAAAGAAGAAAATTGCTTTGTTGTTTGTCATTAAAGACTCCAAAAGCACTTTAAAACTGTCCGCATATACAGTATGACTAACATGCTGTGTCAAACTACGAGACATTCATGAGTACTAAGTGAATAACTAAGTATTAGTACTAAGTATTAGTACTATTAGTACTAGTACTAAGAATACAACTGTATTGGAGCATCTAAAGTTAAAGGTTGTGTTCATGAGTTTGATATGTTGAGGACATAATACAAATAATCAGTTCCAGGGTCAAGCTACAACATATTACAGAACCTTTTCAAAATCTCATTGTTAAGAGTAAAAATAGATTAACTCTAGCATTTTTTTTTTTTAAACAGGATTGTTTTTTTTTGCCAAAAGTGTAATTCTGACAAATAGTGTTGCCACTAACTATAGATTTTTCGAACGACTAGTATTTCAACACATTTTTCCAATCAACTGATCTGAAAACCAATTTTTAAAAAGTTGTAAAAAAAAAAGCTGGTATCTCATTTACATCTCCAAATAATGAATCCAGCTGAAATCAGGTATGCATGTAGCTATGTTGTTTACACGTGCATATAATTGAAATATAATATAATGTCTTGAGAAACTTAGTGATTGCATTTATTTGCATTTTTTTAATTGAATTTGATAACAAAGAAAATATTCATATTGTTGTCACTTGAGTTGCATGTTTAGCAACAGTAGACAGCATTAAGAATTGCAAGTTATCATTTATTTAGACATTTTGTTATTTTAAATAGGTGAAGTGAAGTAAATTGTATTTATATAGTGCTTTTCTCTAGTGACTCAAAGCGACATACATATATATATATATATATATATATATATATATATATATATATATATATATATATATATATATTAGGGTTGCACATCTCTCTCTGATAAACGATTCGATATGCATCTAGATACACAGGTTACGATTCGATTCAAAAACGATATCCTTTTATTACAGACCGATTCCATTCGATTCGATTCCGAACGATACGATTCGATTTGACGGTTAATATTCAAGACTCCAAATCCCCAAGCATTGTGGCTTTATGGCACTGGCAAAAAAAAACAGAACAACAAAATCACATGTCAATGTATTTATCTTTAGACATGGACCAAAAAAATTCTGGCTGAATTGTAGGATGGAAACTCCAGAGGTAAAAGTAGCACAGAATAGTAACAACAAAGTGCAATATTTCAGCCTGAGCATAGTTTTGAACACTAGAGGTAGGTAACAAAGATTCAATATTTCAACCTGAGCATATAGTGTTTTGAACACTAGAGGTAGGTAACAATGAACACTAGAGGTAGGTAACAAAGGTGCAACATTACAATGTAAACAAGTTACACACCTACAACACATCTCAAAATGTGGCAACAATGAGCACAGTGACAAGTGCTTTGTGTAAAAGAATAGAGAAAATAAATACATATGTAAAAAGAAAAATCAAACTACTGTGTGTGAGGTACCGTTTCCCAGGTCAAAAAGCATTAGTTCACTTACACTATGCCTGTGCATTTTCATCATCACTGTCCTCTGTTTTTTTGGAGGGCAGATTTTTTTTAAGGAAAATCAACTGATCCACATGCCCATGTTTGAGCAGACTACGTTTTGTGGAAACAATGTCTCCCGCAGTACCTGAACACACGTTCAGATTACGTGTGTTTCACTTGATGTACTTTTTTATGCCGAAAGAGGCGATTTCAGCCACTTGAATGACGGCGAAATCATTAAAGGCTCACAATTTTTAATCCATCCACAAGTAAAGAAAACTTAGATTATTTCACTTTATGTACTTTTTTATGCCGAAAGAGGCGATTTAAAAGAGGCGATTTCAGCCACTTCGGTCATTACAGCCGAGTTTAGATATACTTTTCGAGACGAGTGACGTAAACGCGCTCCCGCGTCAGGGGGTGCATTTTACGGCAGGAGTGAGTTTCCCGGCACAAGATGACAGCAGTGGCAAGTCCTGCTGCTCTTTCCACCACTGTAGTGGGGTTTTTTGAAAATCTTTCTCGGTCCATTATCACCTTCGGTCAGACTGACGCTTTCGTTCTCCTCCACATTCATTTTCCGTGTTGTCTCTTGTTTATCACTCGTGCTAATACCAGCTAGGCGGCTACCGCGTTTGGCGAGTAGCTTCAGCTCTCGCGTTGTTTTAGAGACGCTGACGCATATTGTAATCTGGACGACCCATGCAAAGTCTCGCGATAACCGATCCATGACTCTATAACCGATTCAGCTAGGAATTCATGGATTATTCGCATTGATTGAGGAGTCTGCTACCGATGCAATCTAATCGCTCACTTGTTGAACCGAATACTCGGTCGCATCGGTTTATCGTTCACAACCCTAATATATATATATATACACATATACATATATATATATATGGCGGTATGGCGTAGTGGGTAGAGCAACCGTGCCAGAAACCTGAGGGTTGCAGGTTCGATCCCCGCCTCTTACCATCCAAAATCGCTGCCGTTGTGTCCTTGGGCAGGACACTTCACCCTTGCCCCCGGTGCCGCTCACACCGGAGAATGAATGATGAATGAATGAG
The DNA here is from genome assembly GCF_033978785.1 of Entelurus aequoreus. NCBI lineage: Eukaryota > Metazoa > Chordata > Actinopteri > Syngnathiformes > Syngnathidae > Entelurus > Entelurus aequoreus. The sequence continues at coordinate 66,164,708 of NC_084735.1, read as the reverse complement.
TTGTAAATATGAATGATGGGTTCTCACTTCTCTGTGAAGCGCTTTGAGTGTCTAGAAAAGCGCTATATAAATCTAATCCATTATTATTATATATATATATATACCGTAATTTCCGGACTATAAGCCGCACCTGACTATAAGCCGCACCAGCTAAATTTAGGGGAAAATACAGATTGCTCCATATATAAGCCGCACCCGACTATAAGCCGCAGGGTTTTGATGTGTAATTAGCGTAGTATATAGGGGTTCCTGCTACCACGGAGGGGATTGTCGGGACAGAGATGACTGTTTGGGAACGCAAAGCGTCCCATTTATTAACAATAAATCTTTCAATCATTCAATCAAACTTTCACATCTTTGACATGGCGAACAGCATTCGTGCAGAGTACAAATAATACAACGGTGCAAAGTAATACAAAGTGCTCGCCTGTACGTTATCAAAATAACCAGCCTACCGGTATATGAAAAGTCAGTCTTTAATCATTGTGTCATCGTCTTCCTCCTGCGTACTAAAACCACCGGAATCCTCTTCGTCGGTGTCGGAGAAGAACAGGCCGTAAATAAGCCGCACCCTTGTATAAGCCGCAGGGACCAGAACGAGGGGAAAAAGTAGCGGCTTATAGTCCGGAAATTACGGTATATATATATATATATATATATATATATATATATATATATATATATATATATATATATATATATATATATATACACACACACACACACACACACACACACACATATACATGTATACATGTATATACTGTACATACTGTACATAGGTACTGACCAATAGGGGTGGGCATTTTTCCCATTTGAACCAATAGGGTACTAATTCCTAGTACCTAGAAATCAATACAAGTATCAATAATTATATATATATATAGACATATATATATATTTATATATATATATATATATATATATATATATATATATATATATATATATATATATATATATATATATATATATATATATATATATATATATATACATATATACATATACATATATATATATACATATATATATATATATATATATATATATATATATATATATATATATATATATATATATATATAGTCACGGTTTATGTGGTTTATCCGTTATACAGTGCTCAATACCGGGGTAGAGCGGAATATATGTTAGGTCAGGAAAAAACACAGAGGCTATATCATCCCTACAAGCCTGGTTCGCAGGTTTCCCTTTTTATATAAAACCTTTATATAAAAGAGAAATCTGTGAAACAATTAGGAACTGTACTTTGAATGATTTACAACAGATGTAGATATTTTTTTCTCATTAATTTCAAATACGTTTGCTCCACTTTCATCATGTCCTATTATATTGTTTAATTTGTTTTATTTAATTTATTGCATTTATCTGCATTTTTTTTTCTTTTTTAAACAAATAAATATTAATTTTGTTATCACTTGACTTTCAGATTTAGCAATAGTATACAACATTAAGAATTGCACTTGATCATTTCTTAATTTTTTTCATTGCATATTTAATTGCATATATTTGCTTTTTTGTTGTTTTTTTACTTTTTTTTCTAGAAAAAAATATTAACTTCACTTGAGTTATAGGTTTAGCAACAGTAGACCGCATTAAGAACCGCACTTTATTATCATTTATTTAAAAACAAATCAAATAGATATGCTCTTCTTTCATCATGTTACATTATATTGTTTTGGAAATATTTTTAAATGCATTTTTGATTTCTTTATTTTACATTGTATTCTTTTACAAAAGAAAATATTCATGTTCTTGTCCCTTGAGTTGCAGATTTAGCAACAGTAGGTTCCTGACTAACAGTGAGCATCAATGAATTCCAAACTGAATGATTTTTTAGAAGAAGGACCGCTTTGCTTTCCCAGTTGGAACTTCGCATCTGGAAGCAAGAACCCGCTGAGACACTGAAGTCTTAACATCTCACTAAATGTGCCACATTACCCCCTGCCCCGTGTCACCAGTTTCATGCTCAGAGAAATCCAATCTATCATAATTACATGGACGCCTGCCCATATTGATCACGTGCCGCTCAGGCAAGACTGACAGTGAGCGGTGAGATTAAAACAGATGTAGCAGAAGTGAGTTTAGGGACTTCCAGTCCTCTTTGGCCAAGCAGCTCCTTCTACAAGTCTTTTAAGTGTCAGTTTGACAGATGTCTTTCCTGGAAGGCTTTAGTCCTGCCATTGGTACATGCGAGCTGACATATAGTACTGCAGAGCTTTTGGGTATTTGTTGCACGCATGACTCTAGTCCAGTGCTGCATTGCTTTGCTCTACTACAGGCCTTCTTAAATAGTGGGGCGTCAGCATCATGCTTCAAAGCTGACTTCGGAAAACTGTGCACTACAAAACGTGCTCATTGTAGCCATGAATCCCGACTTCCTTATTGTGGTAAAACAAAACAAAAAATCTATGTAAATTGTTTTATTCATTTTTGTTTCGTGGTTTAAAGTGTTGTATATATTGTACTCCTGAGTTAATGGGGCTGATCAATCCGAATGTAATTTTATTAAGGCTGACAAAGTCCACACAATAATAAAGTGTTAAAGGCCTACTGAAACCCACTACTACCGACCACGCAGTCTGATAGTTTATATATCAAGGATGAAATCTTAACATTGCAACACATGCCAATACGGCCAGGTTAGATTAGTAAAGTGCAATTTTATATTTCCCGCGAAATATCCTGCTGAAAATGTCTCCGTATGATGACGTTTGCGTGTGACGTCACGGATTTTAGAGGACATTTTGGGACAGCATTGTGGCCAGCTATTAAATTGTCTGTTTTCATCGCAAAATTCCACAGTATTCTGGACATCTGTGTTGATGAATCTTTTGCAATTTGTTCAATGAACAATGGAGACAGCAAAGAAGAAAGCTGTAGGTGGGAAGCGGTGTATTAGCGGCCGGCTGCAGCAACACAAACACGTAGCCGGTGTTTCATTGTTTACATTCCCGAAAGATGACAGTCAAGCTTTACCATTGGCCTGTGGAGAACTGGGACAACAGAGACTCTTACCAGGAGGACTTTGAGTTGGATATGCGGTACTGTGAGTACGCAGCTGCGGCTTCCAAACATTTGATCGCTTGCCCGTACGTGCGTGCCGCTATGTGCATGTCACGTACGTAACTTTGGGGAAATATATGTGCTGTATGAACTTTGCGGAGGTGAACGGTACTTTGGGCTGTGGGATTGAGTGTGTTGTGCGGGTGTTTGATTTGTATTGGCGGGTTATATGGACGGGAGGGGGGGAAGTGTTTGTTATGCAGGATTAATTTGTGGCATATTAAATATAAGCCTGGTTGTGTTGTGGCTAATAGAGTATATATATGTCTTGTGTTAATTTACTGTTTTATTCCTTCCCAGGTGAATATCAGGTCCCACTCGCCTCTCACAGCATCTTCCCTATCTGAATCGCTTCCACTGCCCTCTAGTCCTTCACTCTCACTTTCCTCATCCACAAATCTTTCATCCTCGCTTAAATTAATGGGGAAATCGTCACTTTCTCGGTCCGAATCGCTCTCGCTGCTGGTGGCCATGATTGTAAACCATGTGCATATGTGAGGAGCTCCACAACCTGTGACGTCAAGCTACTTCCAGTACAGGCAAGGCTTTTTTTATCAGCGACCAAAAGTTGCGAACTTTATCATCGATGTTCTCTACTAAATCCTTTCAGCAAAAATATGGCAATATCGCAAAATGATCAAGTATGACACATAGAATGGACTTGCTATCCCCGTTTAAATAAGAAAATCGCATTTCAGTAGGCCTTTAACTGTAAGTTGCTTTAATGGCGCAAATTTTTTTAAACGTGCGTGCGGCCACTCTGTTTTGACCCTCGGTCCATTCCGTAGCATGGGGAAATGTAATGGCCTCTCGAGCCACAAGCTTGTAAATAGCAAGCAGAAATGCACAAAAAAAGGGGGAATTGTGGAAATTTCACATCCAAAGCCATGACAAGTCGTTCTGCGGACAAGACAAACCATTTTTATCTCAGATCGCCGTGAGACGAAATCACCGGCAAGCTTTGCGCTTTACGTCCGTGTTTACATAACAGTTGAGTGCATTAATAACATAACATATAGATTGCCTTAGTGAGATGGAATCAAAGCTCAGCAGGGAAAAAAACTGTAGACAGAAAGTCTAGAGTCACTTTTTAATCAAAGACTTTCATCAAAACATGTCTAGGCAACCCTTCTCATACCGATCACACACTTCCGGCTTCACAAAAATAACAGCGCTACACGTCACATCCAATCTTACTACCAAAACACTGAAGAATTGTCTTACATTATCCAATCCAATCCAATCCACTTTATTTATATAGCACATTTAAACAACAAGAATGTTTCCAAAGTGCTGCACAGCTATGTTAAAAACAATATTAAAGTCAATATTATGCTCCACCAATGACTGAATAAAAACAAAAAATAAATAAATATAAAACCAATATAAAAATACATATGATTAAAAACGATTTTAAAGGGTAAAACCAATTAAAACAGTAAATAGAAATCAAAATGTATTAAAAAAAACAACAACAAAAAACACAGAGGACAGAAGACCACACAACTCACATAGTGTTAAAAGCCAAAGAATAAAAGTGGGTCTTAATTAATTATGATCATGCTTTTGTCAGAGATGTTTTGGAATTTAATATATGATAATTCTACCGAAATAAATGTTTTCTGGCAAATTAATAAAAAAGTGTGTGTTATTTTATGGCATGTTCAGATTGATAGTCCGCAATTACAGAATGTTAAGCAAGCTGAAAATTTGATTTTATTCATAAATAGAAAAAGGTTAACACATTGTCATGCAGCAAAATTAATATCATTAACTTGTATAACATGTACAGCATGTCAGAAGTATTTATTCAGGTAGAAATATCACAGATTACATTACCAAACATATTTGACAATCACACCATGATCTTAACAACCCATATTTTGTATTATTAATGTGTGAAACTGGTATCGAAACATGGATGTGTTGCTCCTATCCTCTGAATGCAAGTGCTCCTACAGCAGGAATACAAATTCTGTATTCCTACAAATACTAAATCTGGCAGGACACCAATGCACTGCAGCAGGTTTTTTGTTGTTTTTATTGTCATAAAAAGTGTGTTTATGTCATTTTTTTGTGTTGTTGTGTTGAGCTGGAAAAAAAAAAAAAATTCATTAAAGCAAACTGATTGTCCAGTCATGTTCATACAAATGTATGAAATATTTGTCTAGGGTACACTTATTAATGGCAGGAAATTATATTATTTGCAATTAATTGTGATTTATTTTGAGTTAACTACAAACAAACTGTGATTTATTAATTAACATATTTAAATAGTTTGGCAGTCCAAATTATTATTTATCGATTTTATTTAACTGTCGATCAAAAATAGGTTGTAGTTTAAATACGCTTTTTTTATTTTCATTTTTTTTATTTATGGCAATTTGACCTTGAGAGGAGCTTGAGACTAACTTAGCATAGCGTGGCAAATGACATGAAAAGTCGGTCAGTAGCAAAATGCTCGTATAGCATACTGTTACACAGTCGCGTATCGGCGACACAGGTATTTAAAGGGGTGTGATTAGCAACGATGCACAGTTGGTAACACGAATCACCAAAGTAAATGCAGGTGCATAAGCTTAGCAACGGAACGTAAATAAAATGTCCCAAATGGCGCTAGGAACAAAATTAGACTTAAACATCAGAATACTACGACTGAACATAAACTAAGACGTGACCCCGACAACTTTTGCTGTAAATTGATCTATATTTCGGTCTTTTTTGTTTTCTTTAAATGACACTATCTATAGTTGCGGCAGAGAGTAGATAGGGGCGCAAAATATTTTCTTTTCCCCGGCTCCTTCTCAAAAAAGAATATTCCTACCCCTGATAATATGCATCAATATGCTTTATTGATGGATGGACACAATGATGACGAAAGGGTAAGGGCAATGACAGGTGTTGCAGGGAATAAGTGAGCATTGTAATTGGCATTGCACACACAAATGGAGCCCAAGAGAGGCCAACCTAGACATACTGTACGCGCCAAGAATGAAGAAGGTAACCCATACAAAATGTCTGTATAAAGGTTGAATACAGCACAAAAGGACTCTGGGATGTCTGAGTCGTTCCCTCGGGTGTAAAAGTGTTGACATGCGAACACGCCAGACAAGCTAACAGCCAGCTGGCCACTTCCAACGGCATCATCACACTTTGCTTTCACCTCAGCGCCATCATGATAGCTGAGAAGGACAACGTGTAAATTCAGCAGGTACATGCGTGATCGCACATACTTCTGGACACACACACACACACACACTCACACACATACGCACTAACACGGTTCTGCAATGTCTGCATCTTAGGGATGATGGCAAGTGAAAGACAGAATAAGAGACAAAGAAGTTGTCTTTGTCCATTTTTCATCATAATCACAGGTAAATCTAATATATGTTTTTTAAAATCTGTATACAATACCAGTGGATCAGAAAAACAAGACCCCTCTATGTTGAGGCTATTATCGTATACATCTGATTTATGACACTAGAAGACTTCCGAAGTTTGCGAATAAATAGATATGATCAAAACAGTATCAATCTCACGGAGGTTCCTGAGCCATTTTGAGAGTTAATGAGCAAGTCAGTCACGTGATCTGTGACGTAGCATTAGGAACCACAGATCCCTTCCCCATCAACAACAATGCTACTCAAGCAGACATTGTGAGAGCCAACAACGATTACTTTGGTAAAAATTATGATCCAGAACCTCATATTTTTGAGCATGAATACAAGGAGGATGAGCAATTGGTTTTAGAAGCCAAGTGCTAAACGGATGCAGCTTTATTGAAACACTATAGCGTACAAACTAACCATAACAAACCATAATAAAACAAACATTTACCGTATAATTTCTACTCTCGCTAAAATGTCGACCGACGCTCACATAAATCCGTTTCGATGAAGATTCAATCGCAATCTTTAAGAAGGGTTGAAAAAAAAATGTTGCTGCAACTTGCATCTTTTTTGACCATGGCCACATTTGTCTACTACCAGGTGAGAGATGCTTGAAATATAATCTAGAATTGACCTTTAGCAAGTTTGAGACAAGCAGAAGCAGCCGCCGGAGTAGTGTGTCAACAATAGCTGCTTTCAATGCTCCGCTAAAATAGTCCGTCTGCCTTGTCGCTTATAATAACAATATCGCTTATATTTGGTTAATTTTCAGGTCACGACATGTAAATGGAGTACTGTTGGCAGTTTCCGGATGTTTTTTTTTTTTAGAGGACCCCTTGATCTGTTGATTCAATTGTTGGCTATTTATTTACGATTTCGAATGCATTAAAAAAAAAGCCAAGCATAGGTCTTCTTGTCTTACATAATGATTGTGAATGATAGACACCACATGTCTTTCTAATTGTTGCATATTTGCTAGTATGACTGATCTAATAATTTGGTCATAGTGCAGAAATAATTTTACAGTGACGTAGATTCTATTAAAATGGGCGAATAAATTTGCAGCGGAATATTCGAAATGGCCGACTGGATTTGCGGTATTTTGTGATGTTTATGGTTTACAGTAATTTGACATACTTTGCGGATTGTAAATACAATCGGATATGGTTTAATGGATACAATGATTTTTTTTTTTCACTCAACTGGTACTTTAAATTAATGATGTTTCAGAGACTCAAGACAGAAGGGAATATGTATGTACTTACAGTAACATCTTTATAAATCACCTTTAACATCATGTTTTTCTTAACAAACATTTATCCATCTGTTGTTCCTTTTGTTTTAATAATGTGCTATTTTAAGATGGTAAAAGAAAACTATTTATTACTCTGTAAAATATTTTGTCGGTTGACGGTTCCATCGATGTTGCAATGTGTTGAGGCTCATTTTGTCAATAACATTGATTTGATGAATTTGTTACGAATGCAGCACCCCCGCGACCCCGAACGGGACAAGCGGTAGGAAATGGATGGATGGTTATCAATGTTTCAAGTGTTCCTCCTTACCCAAACCTAAAAAAGCACATAATTTAAAGAAAAAATTGCTAAACAAATAATGTATTGATGCCTTACTTATTTTATACAGTACCATACAGAAAACATACATATTCGGAGCTCTTTGTCAAATTACTGTACTGTTTTGATTAATTATAACTAATAAACGATAAATGGGTTATACTTGTATAGCGCTTTTCTACCTTCAAGGTACTCAAAGCGCTTTGACAGTATTTCCACATTCACACACACATTCACACACACATTCACACACTGATGGCGAGAGCTGCCATGCAAGGCGCTAACCAGCAGCCATCAGGAGCAAGGGTGAAGTGTCTTGCCCAAGGACACAACGGACGTGACTAGGATGGTAGGAGGTGGGGATTGAACCCCAGTAACCAGCAACCCTCCGATTGCTGGCACGGCCACTCTACCAACTTTGCCACGCCGCCCCAATAATAATAATAGTAATACTTACAAAAATAAACCTCACCAAAGGCTTCCTTATTGTTCGCTGTCTGCTCTGTCGTCCACAAGTTGTAGACATTCTCAGTGTATATGTTAACATTCTTTCATGTTCCAACAAATTTAACCCTGCACATTAATAGCCTTTGTAAACTGTAAACTGGGTGATTTTTGTTCTATAAATGAGAGACGATTGGAGATTATCATCACACTTCAACATCTCTAACACGTAGATGCTGCCTCTTTGCTAGGGTCAGCATTGCATATGAAAATAGGTTCTTAATTGTCTTACCCGGGACAAATAAAGGTAGAATAAATACATGTAAACTAGGAAATAATGATATACTACATTACCAAGAAGGCTTAGTACTGTAGAGGAAAGCAGAAGTAGGTCTGCGCTACGCAGGAAGGCGACAATTGTGCCGTTTGAGCAATAAAAAGTTGATATAATATTGTTCCTGCTCCCTCCAGGGAAGAACAAACATAAGTTTTGATAAGACAGTGGACGTGCGCGTTTGAGCGCTGCTCAGAGAGAAATATGATTGGTGAAAATGTGCAGGGAAGTTGTGGGTATTGGACAATGTTGCAAGGCTGCACATAATTTACAGGGATTGGCTGAATTTGAGTGAATTGGTACGGCTGGTGCAATGGTGACAGCATGACACCATGAATTCCAGGACGGATTGAATTTTCAGTTATCCTACGCTGCTGATGGGAAATTGCAGTAACATTTTTAATCAGATTAATAGAGATGATGGATTAATCCACATTAATGTATTCATTTTGACAGACCTAATAGAAGAACAATAATGACAGTTCATAAAACATCAGGCCTCGAATTGTAACTTTTTAAGGTCAAGGCAAGTGTTGCCTTAAAGGAGGGCTCATATTTTAGGGCACCAAGGCAAGTTAGAAGGGCACCAAGGCAAACATTATTTTCTTTCCAGGCAGGGGCTCCAAAGCATGCATGCATGAATATACAGTTTTTTAATTCAATATTAATATAAACTTGTCAGCTTTTTGTCATTTCACGATGCCTTTATCTTTATTTTTACCTTTGATAGAGGGAAGTATTTTTTTAAATTATTTATTTTTTGTAAGTTATGTACATGTAGATGATGTATTAGGACAGATCCTTTAAGAGTTTGAGCAGAAATGTGTCGTAAAGGAATTAACTACACACAATAAAACGTTTACTTTTTAATATCAAAATAAAACACAAAGCAGTTTGGCTAATGAAGATAAAGTCTAATATTGATTGATTGATTGAAACTTTTATTGGTTGATTGTACAGTTCAGTACATATTCCGTACAATTGACCACTAAATGGTAACACCCGAATAAGTTTTTCAACTTGTTTAAGTCGGGGTCCACGTAAATCAATTCATGGCAATAAACAAGCTTTGTTCTTCTCTAACGCCCCCTTGTGGTTCAGTACAACAGTTTGGCTAACAACAACAAAAAAAACAGGAGTGACAGCGTGTTTCTTCAGCTCATTAACTATGTCACAGCAGCTGATGGATGCTGCATTGTCAAAATGAAAGCAACATCATATAGTTTTTCTCCTTCGATGTATACTTTTAGTGTGGGGACAAGTGTCTCCAATATTGTCCACACCTATCTCCATCTAAACACAGAAATGTGCTCTTAAACATGGCGGGAAGCGAGGGAAAATGACTGTAGCGTCCCGGAAGAGTTGGTGTTGCAAGGACTTATGGGAATGTGTTCTGTTGTGTTTATGTTGTATTGGGGTGCAAATACTCTCCCCAAATGTGTTTGTCATTGTTGTTTAGTGTGGTCTCACTATATGGCACAGGTTTATGACAGTGTTGGCGTTGTTTATACGGCTACCCTTAGTGTGACATGTAGGTCTGTTGACTAAGTATACTCTGAGGGTGTACCCTAGGAGCAATATTAACGACGATAATACGCCATGTTTAAAATGTTAGGCTATCATAGTGTGTCTGATTTCGAGTCGTCTAAAATGGACTAACCATTTATAGGGTTTTAGTAATTTATGAAGGAGACGGTCTTACTAACCGTCTGGAATGTTATGCTGTTTATCATTATGCCATCGATCATTATATCCCTTGTCCATTAGCAAGTAAAAAGTCAAGGGCGGCATACTTGCCAACCCTCCCGTTTTTACCGGGAGACTCCCGGTATTCAGCGCCTCTCCCGATAACCTCCCAGCAGAAATTTTCTCCCGACAAACTCCCGGTATTCAGCCGGAGCTGGAGGCCACACCCCCTCCAGCTCAATGCGGACCTGAGTGGGGACAGCCTGTTCTCACGTCCGCTTTCCCACAATATAAACAGCTTGCCTGCCCAATGACGTCATAACTGTAGAATGATCGAGGGCGAGTTCTTGGTTTCTTATGTGGGTTTATTGTTAGGCAGTTTCATTAACGTCCTCCCAGCGCGGTAACAACACACAACAACAGCAGTCACGTTTAGTCTACCGTAAAGCAGTTCGTCTGCCGTAAACAGCAATGTTGTGACACTCTTAAACAGGACAATACTGCCATCTACTGGATAGCCTCCAGAACACTGAAATTCAAGTATTTATTTTATTTATATGTATAATAAAATAAATATATATAGCTAGAATTAACTGAAAGTCAAGTATTTCATACATATATATATATATATATATATATATATATATATATATATATATATATATATATATATATATATATATATATATATATATATATATATATGTATGTGAAATACTTGAGTTGGTGAATTCCAGCTTAAATATATTCCCCTCTTAACCACGCCCCCAACCACGCCCCCCACCCCCCACCTCCCGGTATCGGAGGTCTCAAGGTTGGCAAGTATGAAGGGCGGTCACGGCAAGGTGTTGCCGCAAATGTTGGTCAATTTTTTAGGGTATTACGGCAAATGAGAGGGTGGTCGCTGGAATTGCCGTGGATAAATTTGAGCCCTGAAACATGTTTAGGCTGTAACAATAGTGATGTGTACCAGCAGGCCCTCCTACAGGTCCTACATAAGTGACCTTTAACCTCACTGATGTACTTCTGAACACAAATAGACAAATAATCCTAGAGGCATCCTCCAACATCTTGTAGAACGTGTTCAAACTGTACTTCCCGCAGTTGAACTGGCCTCGTGTCCCATCACTTTTTGTCCACAAACTGCATGTGCAAACACCTTGAGTTTGAAAGTGAAGTTTGCTGCTGCACCAGCAGACTTCGGGCAAAAGTGTGATTATTAGTTGTTGTTTTGCGGAGGACAAAGCTTCAAGGTTGCCGCAGCCTATCTCCACCTCGCAATCCTTTTTGGGGAAGAAGAGCGTGACGCAACCTGCAAAGGATAGATGCACTTTCAAATACAATGCAATGTACTGTACACTGTATATATATATATAAATATATAAATATATATGTGGGTCAATATTCCCCAGACAGACATGCGTTTTGTTTCCAGTTCTCCTTTTCTCCTTCACACAATATGCCTTACTCATAACCGGATGGCGACTACGCTTCATTTAACACCAGATAATAAGGTCACCATTCAAGGTTGTTGTCAAAGGCTGCCAATAAAGCAAATCCAGTGCTTTTTTGTTTTGTTTTGTTTTTTACTCAAAACACCATTTTAGCTTTCTATTGGAATGTGAATTTGTTAGGAAACTTGGCAAAACATGACATACTGTAGCCCTGGGTCGATATTTGATAAGTCAATTAAACGACAATAAATATAAGTTAAAGTCTAACCGATGTTCGACAACAAATAGGAAGTCGGGCATTTTGGTTTTCACAATGTGACTAGAGTTTAGGTCAAAATCAAACCCTATCTTGAAAATCGAGCTCAAAACGGCAAACTTTAGAGCACAACCAAATACCTTACTTTGCGATATTAGGCACAGTTAGGACGAGTTTAACGCTTTCCAGTGTGAGCAACATCTTAATATTTGATACAGTATGCGCATTAGAAGAAAACTTTAACTTATTAACAAATAAGATTCTCATTGTTTTCCTTCGTCTCGGCTTATTATGTCCTACTTTTCAGTGAATATTTAGAGCAGGCGTGTCAAACGTACGGCCCGCGCCCCAGATCAAGCCCGCGGACAGGTTTTATCCGGCCCGCAAGATGAGTTTGCCAAGTATAAAAATGAGCTGGAATTTTTGAATGAAAAAAACTGCTGTTCTAAATGTGTCCACTGGATGTCGCTATAGCAATTGTTTGTATCCGCTGCCGCAAAAGCGTGCATTACTTTAAAGGGGGCGGAGCTATGAGCCGCGTTAAAATATTTTTAACAGTTGCATTTGACAAACCGGGTGCGCTGCCTGAAGTGTTCTAGCAAGAAAATGCTCATTTTCAACACCTGTAGAGGCAACACTTCCATATTTGGACATTACGAACTTACACTGCTTATTAGAGACAGTATATAAAATGTAGATTGTTACGTTCATGCCTTGATTGTCAAATATAATGTTGGTAATGGAGACACCTTTTCTGGGCGCACATAAATATGCTGAAATAATATGTATACCTTTCTTACGTCATGTGTGATTAATGAAGTGAGTCCAACATCACAAGATTCGTTGTAAACGATGCTACATAAACCACATCATGTTAGTGCATCAGTTGAGGAAAATGATTACATTAATATATTATATATTGTAAAATGTATTATAATTAGATTTTGATATTATTATTCATTTCAGCTTCTGATAGATTAAAAAATAACACCAATATTCCAGACTCAATCCAGCTATTTGACTGATGACCACATCATTTATTCAGAAAGTATAAATGACGACAAATGAAGATAGAATACTATTAAGTAAAAAGAACCCATTATGATTTGCACATTTTCAGAATGTGCTTGCTCTATTTTCAAACAAAGAAAACAATCTGAGGTTGTCTTTAAATTTAAGTTATCATGCCATGATTTTACCAGTCCGGCCCACTTGGGAACAGATTTTCCTCCATGTGGCCCCTGAGCTAAAATGAGTTTGACACCCCTGGTTTAGAGCAAAGGATTATCATAAGACTGCATGCGCCCGAGTGTGCATCTACATGCTTGAGACAATGATTTATTGGCCTCTAATATACTATTTTTATTGCTACTACACTCCCATGCTGTCCTTATATGTAAAATAGAACAACCCTCGGACATCATTCCAAAAGAAACATGAACACATATTCCAGCGCAGCTCTTTGGAGTTTCCAAAGTCAAGGTTAGCCACGTTCACGTCATAAAGCATCACTTTGCTCCATAAGCTTCTTTAAATGATTCCTGATAGAAGTCACTTTGACCAACAACCTTTCATTTTCAGTCCCTAACCTTCACCGGCGTGGCCTGCAATAGGCCAAAAGACGTTAAAACACACACGTTTCAGGTTCAAAGACGGCACACAGATCAAAATCAATAGAAAAAAGAGCCTACAAGCACATACGTTGTGCTCTTATGAAGAGCTCAAGACATTTGTTCTGCTTTAACCTCTAATCACTCCTTCACCTGAAGCGTTAAATGCTTTCTCCTCACCTTACCGATGACCTTATCATGATGCCATCGTTCTTTCGCCACATCCGCCAGCTCAATGGCGCCCTAAAAAACCAATTATGTGCTACTTTGATCTGGAGCCGCCTAAGGATCTTCTGTTTTACGTTAAAGTTCACGGCAGAAGCACCTAATTTGTCTTTAATAGGCACCTTTAATAATAACAATTGGTGGTCACCAACGCGGTGCCCGCGGGCACCAGGTCGCCCGTAAGGACCAGATGAGTCACACGCGGGCCTGTTCTAAAAAAAAAAAAAAAAAAAAAAAAAAAAATTTTTTTTTTTTTTTTTAAATTAAATCTACATAGAAAAAACACAAGATACACTTTCAATCAGTGCATCAACCCAAACAACCTCCCCCATGCACACTCATCCACACCCACTCACACAAAAGGGGTTATTTCTTTCTGCTACCAATATTCTGGTTCCAACAACATAGACAACACATCTGCAAGGGACACAGTCCCTGAAGCACACATGATTGTATAGGCTGCTGGTCCACTAACATTTTCATTAATTACTATTTTTTATGTAATTATTTTTATATTGTTTTACTTTCATTTTTATCCAAGAAAATGTTTTTTATTTATTTATCTTATTTTATTTTATTTTTTTAAAAAGGGCCTTATCTTCAACAGACCAGGTTGTCAATGAAATTAGATTTGTTTAAAGGGTTTTTTAAACCAGGCCCAGTCCAGATAATGTCCAAGTCGGACTCAGCAACACACACCTTCATTCATGTACACAGAAAAAAATTAGGGAACACAACAGATTGCATATAATTTATAAACAAAATTACATTTTCAAAATAAATATTTATGTACAGTCCAGATTATGTCCAGGTCACTCAAATGAGGGAACACAACAACAGATATCATATAATCTATAAACATAATTATACTTTCAAAATAAGCCTTTGAGGACTTCTCATCTTTTTTTTTTATGTTTTTTGGCATCATTATCGTTTTCAACCATGTAACTTTCTAAAGTTAGAAAATACTGAATAAATGTTTTAAAGAAAGTAATACTAAGTGAATATCTGTTTTTGGCCTTAAAAATAAACATTTTACCGAGTACTATAATTAAATTGACTAAATCATGATTGTCAATGAACTCTCCTAAAATAACAGAAACCACATTAAGCTTCATAAACAAACCAATCCTTAAACACATTTTTTCAACTTCCACCCAAAACAAAGACACAATATGACAATACCAAAACAAATGCAGGGTGCATTCAGGCTCCTGACAACAAAATCGGCAATCATCTGACTCTCTCATATTTCATAATTTTAACATTTTCCCTGTGGGTAAGAAGTTATAAATAATTTTAATTTGAAAATAACGATTTTGCACATCGATAGTGGTTTTATAGATTAGTTTGAATATGGCATCCCATGGCAACGGGCAGTCAAAAAAGTCCTCCCATTTTCCATTTGTGTTGTATGAGGCAGCCTTCAAAGATTTCTTTATTAAATAAAAATTATATATTTTTCTATTTATTTTAGTTCCTTTTTGCCAACTAGAATTTCTTATTAGAGGTTTACAAACTAATAATTTAGTAGTTCCATAATTAATTATTTGTTTCCATCTTTTCCCAATTACTCCAGTTAGTTGATAAAATGAAAAGCTTGAGCAAGCATCACCATACATAGCTCTAAATTCATCATACTTCAAAATTTTACCATTCTCATTGATAATATCATTGACAAAAATGATTCCTCTTTCAAACATATTTTTCCAAAAGAAAGGCTTTTCATCTATTACAATATTAGAGTTCATCCATATTAACTGCTGCAAAATATCGTCTCTTTTTTCTGGCACATAAAATTGAAAACACCACTATGAGTGGATTGTTTCCTTTATGTTTCCCATCAGACTCTCTGGGAGGGGATCACTTGTAAAAAAGGATACAATTTCTTTTGATACAGTACATGTTTTTTGTCCAACAGGACATTTGTGTACCACTCAATGTTTAAATACATCTTTGGAACAATTGATGCTTTTAAAGACAGACACATAGCTTCAAGGTTGAGAAGTTTCAAGCCCCCATATTCATACTCTTTGTACAAAACCTTTCTTTTAATCTTTTCTGGTTTGCCGTTCCAGACAAAATCGAAGACCATCCGCTCATAAATCTTAAAAAAGTTTTGTGATGGAGCTGGTAATAACAAAAACAAATAAATAAATTGAGGAATAATTAACGAGTTGGCAATAGACATTTTACCATACAAGGTTAGGGATTTCCCTTTCCATATTTGCATAATTTTGTCCAGCTTTCTTAGTCGATTATCATAATTTACCGAGCCTAGATCTTCCAGATTTTCTGGGACAACAACACTAAGTATGTTAACTGGTCCATCTGTCCACAAAACAGGCACTTTGCATTCCATTCGAAAGGACGTTCCCTTTAGATTTCCGATCCTTAACATTTTACATTTATCATAATTAAGCTTAAGGCCAGATTGCTGTGAAAATATGTCCAAAAGATTAAGAAGGTTCCGCAAACAATGAGGAAAATTCTTATCTTTGTGAATCAGCCTTTTCTGACATGAACTTCATCAAGAACAAACACAGAACACGCCTCACTGATGCACATCTGCAAGACTCACTCAGAGTTGCAGTGTCAAGTTACACACCAGAGTACAACACACTAGTTAACAGCATGCAATGCCAGGCTTCCCACTAACTGACAAAGAAACAGATAACAGATTTGGTGTCCAGTTCAAAGTGTGACATGATTTAAAAATTTGAGAGTTTACTTTTGTATTTTACATGAGTTATTATTTGTACAAACATGGTGAAAAGTAATTCATGATTTGTTAAAAAATGTTAGTGGCTAGCTAGTTAAAATGGGATATTGTGATTTCACAAGACTGTCTTAGAAGTGATCATTTGAAAATGTTCAATATGAAAAATGTGCACTTAGAGAAAATATAAAAATAAAGTGTTGCATATTGATATTTATCTGTTTTTATATATATATTTATTGTGAGAAATCATTAAGATGATCAGTGTTTCCACAAAGATAAATATCATTAATTATTAATAATAACAGAGTTAAAGGTAAATTGAGCAAATTGGCTACTTCTGGAAATTTATTTAAGTGTATATCTAACTGGTAGCCCTTCGCATTAATCAGTACCCAAGAAGTAGCCCTTGGTTTCAAAAAGGTTGGTGACCCCTGTGTTATCATCATGCAGGTGTCTGATATGAACAAGGTCGGCCCATGGCATAAACGCTCAATTGGTCTACGGCCACAACCACTTGGTGTGGGCACACATGATCAAAACCTGGGCTTTTGGAAAGACTTGAATGTGTTTTTTTTTTTTTTTTTAGAGTTATTATTATTTAAATCGGTTAGTTATAAAATATGACCTCAAAATTGTTCCGATAAAATCTGTGTAGCTGTCAAAGTTCAACCATAAGGTGGTTTGAACCAAATAAGTAATGTGTAACACAACCTCTATCCACTTGCATACTTCACACAGACATCATAACCAAATTAAAACTTACATTTATGCATTCATTTCACACACACACACACACACACACACACACACACACACACACACACACACACACACACACACACACACACACACACACACACACACACACACACACACACACACACACACACATTCCCGCACACACATTCTTGTATATGTTACCTTCTTGAGACCTCCAAATCATGCCTACCTCTTTCGGACCACCCTTTCTAGATATATAAATATTTGTATTTACAACATTAATAATATATACATGCTATGCAAATATAAAAAAGGTAAGCTTTTAGTTAATATGTTTATTTTTTGTTTGTAATTGGTTTTTAATCTTCATTGTTTACTTCAAGTTATTACAGTATGTCTCTATATACATATTTATTTTATTAATTTTGGCCAAAGTGGGCGCATTTCAATTTCTTACACACACGTGTTATTGCATGCAGCAATTGAAACCTTAAATATGGTTTTTACATGTTTTATGAACCTATTTTCATCCAAATAAGCCTGTAAGTATTTTTTAGTGCATGGAAACATACAGCGTTTTAGCATTTAGGCCAAATGATGATAAACGGTATATAGCGGTATTTTAAACAAAATGTATTTACTTTAAACTCAACACCACATTACTGTAACTACTAGTGTTCTGACAATTACTTTTTTCTAAAAAGTAATTAATTATAGGTAATTGTTACCTAACCAAAAAATACAGTTAATTACTACCACAATTATATAATACATGTAATGTATTAATGGGGAAAGTTATTAATGCATTACTTTAAAAAAACAACTTTAAATATGTTACTGTATATGCAGTTTAGTGAAGTTTATGAGAGCAGTGTGTGCATGCGTGTGCTTTAAAAAGTGGGTGTGGGTTTCCAAGCGACGTGTGGGTTTCATCTGAACCGTTTTTGTGAGCTTTAGCAGTTCGCAGTGACAGTTTGTCGGCTCTGGCGACTGTTCTGTGTAATCTTTTCACCGGATTGTGTTAACTCTGGTTAATAAAGAGGAGCCGCCGCCTGCTGTGCCCCGCCGCCGCCGGAGCTAAGTTGGAGGCACGTTGGCTGTCCGCAAAAGCGAACGTGGCCAGGGTCGTGTCGGCAATGTGTGGTAGCGACTCTGGACGGGCGCTAGACTTTTCCTAAGCGCTGGACCCTTCCTCAGCTATGGTGCCTGCCAGGACCCCCGACAGCGGCACGGCAAACAGCCGTAACAAAGGCACATAAAAAAATACAGGTATGTTGGTATTGTCTCAAAAATATATATATTGTTCTAAAATATATCGGTATTAACAATAATACCAGTATATAGTCCAGCCCTAGCGTGTATGTAAAAGGGACGATGCATATAGCAGCTGTAAACAAAGACTATAAACAGAGACTGAATAATTATACATAAAATAAAGGACAGTTTAAACATGCTATACTACGCAATCAAGGTAAACACTAATACTGGAAGAAAGGAGGATGAGATAATACATATAAATACAATTAGCTGAAATTCTAAAACATTTTTCTAACAAGAAATCTGGTACTATGGATCAGCATCAGGGTGCAAAATGGCAAAGATTAAAGATAGATCGAGAATAATATTGCAGCTAAAACTAATTGCTGTATAACAACAGTTACTTATTTTTCATAAAATATTTGCATAACTTTTGGGAAGATACACAGACTTAAAACTAGTTGAATGACACCTCTGGGGGTGACCTGAGGGGGTCTGTATCGCTTTTACTGGCACCTAACATCGTTGAAGAGGGTGGCAGGAAAAAATACAATTGTGCAGACTGCTTTAGGGTCACTTCCTCTTTCCCATTCGATACAAAGACGGACGTCGATGCAAACGCCTACGTGCCACCAGAAAACTAAAAGAAGAAGAAGAAGAACGCCTACGTGCAATTACTGCTGTCATGGCAGAAGCTGCAAAACAACTAAAAAAAACAAGTTTTGTCTGAGGAGACAAATTAGTATAGCACAACAATACTAATGAATCATATTCGGTACTGTATCACCTCTGAAAAGTACCGGTCCGCCACTTATCATCCAAAACTAATGTAAAGTATCAAACAACAGAAGAATAGGTGATTATTACATTTTAACAGAAGTGTAGACAGAACATGTTAAAAGAGAAAGTAAGCAGATATTACCCGTAAATGAACAAGTAGATTAATAATTAATTTTCTACCACTTGTCCTTAATAATTTTGACAAAATAACAGAATGATAAATGACACAATATGTTACTGCATACATGAGCAGCTAAATTAGGAGCCTTTGTTTGCTTACTTACTAATAAAAGACAAGATGTCTTGTATGTTCACTATTTTATTTAAGGACAAACTTGCAATAAGAAACATATGTTTAATGTACTGTAAGATTTTTTGTTAAAATAAAGCCAATAATGCAATTTTTTGTGGTCCCCTTTATTTAGAAAAGTGGTATCGGGACAACACTAGTTCCTACTGTGGAAAGATCAGTAATACTGACTGACCAACCCTATGCACTTTTCCTCATGGCAGATGTGGTCTTCCTTCAGGCAAAACACTACCGCTTTGGTCAACTGAGACCGCCAAAATCAACCAAAACTAAAAGTTCTTAAGTGAGGCTTTAGTGAGCTATACACCTATGCATACACTTCCTACAAACAGACCAATCACAACTTTTATGGTTCACATTTTTTCAGGATTCTTTCAGAGGTGCACGCCACGCTACGTACATTTGCAGGGGAAGGAGCGAGCTGGTACGGCATATGCTGGTGCCTTGAAAGAGGAGCATTAAATGTTAATTTTTAACGCATGTTAACATATGGCCTGTGTGTATTTGGGGCGGCGATGTAAGGCTTGGGGCGGTGCGAGGGCCCCCCAGAAGTGTAAAAATAATAACAAATACAGTAAGTAATATTAAAGAGCAGAAGGGGACACACAAAGCCTGGGACCGGTCCTGGATATGAAGAATAATACCAAGACCGCCCTCTGCAAATCACCCTGCTGCTAACACTCTGCAGCGACACTTGGCGTGTTTATTGGCTCTCACAGTAAATCCCCCCCCCCAACCCCCCCAATAAGGTTCCCTGCCCACCTCTTGGTCAAACACATACCAGTTCAGTGTTGACCTGAGGTCAGAACAAAATGAATTGTGAAGCCAGTGGAGGAACATGTGTCTTTTTTCTTGCAGCAAATTCTATTTTTAGATTGTTTGCTTTTGTTATAAAAGTACCTCAAACCTTTTGTTTATAACCAGTCAGGGGCTCGTAAATTGAAATTGCCTGCCTCTGACGGACGTGTGCGACATCACCGCATTGCAAAAAAAAACCCCATCAATGGCTGCTAAGCAACGTTCAAATCCGTGTTACACTTTATGAAACAATAATTTCCAGTCTTGCCTTAATGCTGAAGGGTAATGCACGAGTGACGGCAAGAGAATAAACCATGGTTCCCGCACGCGTGTGTGTGTGTGTGTGTGTGTGTAGAGGGGGACTGTGTGTTTCTCATTAATGTGTTTTTGTGCCAGCAAGGCCCCTGAGTGATCTAATACAGAGGTTGGGCTCTCAATTTGTGGCTTTTCTGCAGCCTATATTTAACGACAACAAAGCGAAGACCCCGGACCACAGCACCCTCCCACTCATTCCCAGTTCATTTTACAACCACCCCCCCTCTTCCTCCAAAAAAAAGAAGACTTTTATATCCAGTATTTCATCTGGGACACATATGAGGACGCTTCTGGAAGATAAACAAGTGAAGAAATATGGGAAAATATGCTGTGTGTATCCTGCTCTCTCTGCTCAAGTGCACCCTGAATTGAATGAGACATAACGGAATGCAGAACAGGATTTTAAACTAGCGTAAAACAACTTAGCTCGGTTCTTTGAACTTATATCAAGTTATAATGCCAGGCATTGGTTTTTGGTGTGTGACCTTTAGGAAATATGACAGCACATTACAAAAATATGCACTAGCTTTTACTGTGCTGTATTTTTATTGCAGTTATTTCTGGCACCTTTGTGGAGCTTCTGCTTGAATGAAGAAAACCAGAATCAAAACATGTCCAAGTTCATTAGCCACTGCTCATGCTTTTGTTTTTATGATTCTTTAGTCCACTTACAGTCTTTCTAAAGCAGAAAGCTCAATAACTACAGCGCCATGCTTTCTTAAATTGAGAGTACAGTTTTAGAATACTGTTCTCTATCTCTGCAAAGTAGGTTTTGTGGCCATAGTTTTACTATGTTAGGACTTATAATAATAAACAGGGACAAGCTGATCGATCAGCAACCAATCGAAATCGGACGATTTTCAAGAAAAAGTGAGTGATTGGCTTTTAGCAATTAATGTCGATCACAAACACCAACCCTCTATGGCTGACTAAATAAATAAATAAACTATGTTTCATAGTATACAAAGGGGCCTTATTATGCAAAACCAACTGTTTTACCTGATGGTACCTGCTTATATATATTTAAGATCTGCATCAGTCCCGAAAATTTGAAATCAAACTATGGAGGCATTGTAGAGATATTTATAAAACAATCTTACCTTATTTCCTACTTCCTCCAAACGGTTTGTTTGGAATGTTGTTCAAGTGTGACGTCAGCTGATTATCCATATATGGTAGACATTTACCCAAACCTCCTTCCGTGAGTCAGCCAATTTAAATGTATGTAAATCCGGCTGTGTTAAACCATCATGTCCACGATGAAATCCAAAGAAGGAAAATGCTATGTTTGTTTGCTTTAACCAGCGAATGTCATTACACAAATTTTCAGCCTCATCTGAAATAAAAAGTTGCCCTACTTTTAACTTATGCTTTGTGGCAATGTGTCTTCTTTTTGTTAGCAGAATTTTGCACAGGAATTAAAATCACAACTAAAAGCAATACCATAGGTTCTGTGTCTGTTCAGGAAGAGTTGGGGGACCCTCAAATATAAACAACCAAAACTACAAATTAAATGGCTAAGTAAAGTTATCCTGAACAAAATGATCACGGTAATTATTGTGGTATGGTTAATTGTGCTCAAAAAGTACTTTTACACACACTAAAATAGTTTACCCAAGTTATTTTTAAATAAAGTAAAATTAATAGCCACAGCATACTTTTTTGGCAGAGGAAACATGACATATTGTTGTGGCTTCATAAGAGCCCTATTATTTGTATGTGTGTGTGTTCAAATATGTTTATCTTCTTCTATTTGAATTTGTGAACGTTTTAGATTTTTTTTTTTTATGAATTCAGAGTGTGTGATCAGTTCTTTTTACTTCCGGCATA
This sequence comes from Entelurus aequoreus, assembly GCF_033978785.1. NCBI lineage: Eukaryota > Metazoa > Chordata > Actinopteri > Syngnathiformes > Syngnathidae > Entelurus > Entelurus aequoreus. The sequence goes on along the minus strand of NC_084735.1, from coordinate 66,141,914 downwards.
TGTGACGTCATGCAAATGTACTTTGTGCAAGTCATGCAAGTTTGTCTGTTTCAACTTGACAGCGTGGAGTCAATATCCATCACTTCATGCAAAAAACACACAGCCTTTATGTTCAATGTGAATACTCTAGCTCAGTTGTTTAGACGGTTATGTGTGAGAGGTAGGGCTGCAACTAACAACTAATTTGATAATCGATTAATCTGTCGATTATTACTTCGATTAATCGATTAATAATCGGACAAAAGAGACAAACTACATTTCTATCCTTTCCAGTATTTTATTGAAAAAAAAACAGCATACTGGCGCCATACTTATCTTGATTATTGTTTCTCAGCTGTTTGTAAATGTTGCAGTTTATAAATAAAGGTTTATTTAAAAAAAATAATAATAAAATAAAAAAATTAAATTAAATTAAATTAAAAAATTTAAAAAAATAAAATAAAAATAAAATTAAAAAAGTAGCCTCTGCGCATGCGCATAGCATAGATCCAACGAATCGAAGACTAAATTAATCGCCAACTATTTTTATAAACAATTTTAATCGATTTAATCGATTAGTTGTTGCAGCCCTAGTGAAAGGGTTAAAATATGTGAAAATATGCACTCTTTCTGCAACTTTCACACACGATGGATGAAGATGAAACACATACGCTATTGCTAGCGATGTACAGCATATAAACCACATAAAATAAATGTAGTTTACACTACAGTGATGTTGCCATAAATAAACGTACAACAACACATTGTCTATGGCTGATTTACTGCGACAAAAACTAATCAGAACTGCAAATAATGAATATTATATAAGCGGACATTATTTAGAGCAGTCATCTTTGTTAGGAATGCTACGACTTTCCAAGTCGGAAATCCGACCTCGAGGAGCGTTCCAGTTGAAATTCCGACGAGGAACTCAGAAATTCAGGCTTCCTAGTACAGATGGTACGCACCATTAGCCTCAACTAGTTTGTTCAGTGAATAAAGTATAAATCAGATGTAAAACAATTTATATTTAAGAGGTAAGTATCTATGAACATACCGATCCAAAGTGGGATTATTCCAATGTTGTATTGAGCGCCTTTGAAGTTTCATGTACCCATTGTAGCTTTGTGAAACGTTCACTCGCTATAAATCTTACAAGGATTTCTCATGAGACAGCAGGTGCCCCTAGGCACCTCTGTCATTGCCAGGTGACACGTCTGTCATGGTGACATCTGATCTACACTAAGGCTGCTTTCTAACAGTATGTTTGACTGTCCTGACACAATTTTCACACAGCAGCAACTATTGATATTATGACCAGGGTTTTATTGCTGCCAATTCCAATCATCCATGAGTGAGGCTGGTCAATACCAATACTGACACCGATCACATGTATTAACTAAAATGTTTATAATATGGTAAGTGCTTTTGACAGTTTAACAATATCGACATAGTTAAACTACTCTCTTATTCTCTTGTAATAAAAACAATAATTTGATAAAAATGAAACGCAGTAGTCCACAATAGATTTTAAAAAAAGAAAGCAAACATTTTTGCCCTTAAAGGCATCCTGTGTCCAGAGAATTATGATCTGAGTTGGTAAACAATAACAAAAACAACATTGACACTGGAGGACGAGGCCTGCAGTGTCAATGAGACTTCATATATTAAAAAGAGTAGTTTATCTGCCACGATTGAGGTGATTATTATTAACTAAGGGGAGCGGCTCTACACCGTGTATGGACACACATACTGTATTAAGCTGCTAGCCGCTTATCAAACAGGGGATTGAAAATAGGTACAGTGTCAGGCAGAGAGGATTGGCAATTCTGATCGGCATTAAAAGGCATTATTTGGCCTATTAAAATGTTGTTGCCCTAGGGTAAACTGGGTATAACACATGGCACTCTGACAAAGCTTAACCTATTATTACTATAACAATCTACAAGGTTAATGTAGGTAGCTTCTCTTTCTTCCCCTCCATTTTTCTGCATTCTTTCGTATCTCAAGTTATCATTACGTATATGTATTATTGCATTTGAACAACTGTATTGTTGATAATAAAGGTAAAGTATTGGTATTGTTCATTATCAATAGCGCTATTTCTATTGGTATTTGTATTGCTCCATTTTTAGTGTAATAATGCTCATTGTCATTTCTGTATTATTTTTTATTTTCGCTAACTGCTTATTTGCTATTACTTTTACCATTATATTTGTACATGTCATATTTGCTGATGTTGCTCTATTGTTGGTGTTGTTGTTGTGTTTGCTGTTGTTGTTTTTGTCTCTCTGTCTAATCCCCCCTCTTGTCCCCACAATTCCCCCCTCTGTCTTCCTTTTTTTCTCTTTCTATCCCCTCCTGCTCCGGCCCGGCTGCACCAAATGATAATATAAATACATTTAATAAAGTCAAATACAAATAAGGCAATAAGAGAAGTATCCTACACTTCTCTTTTGTAAAGTAAATCTGAACAGCCGATATGGGCATCTACATCAACTATATGATTTGCCTGAGAAGCTGGACAGGACAAAAAAAAAAAAAAAAGGCATTATTCGGCAATGGTGATCACGTACTTTTTCACGTAAAACGGCCGATACTAATTGGTGGTTGATCAATCAGCACATCGCTATAGTAGCTGCAACATCAATCCATCCATCCATTTTCTACCACCTGTCCAACATATCTTTTGTAATTGTTGTTTTTTACAACACTGTGTTTTAAACATAAAATTCAGAAAACATAACCATAAGCCGACAAACATGTGTCAACATAATAAAGTCCTTGTGACTTGGACATTCAAATATGAACTGAAGTAAGATGAAAGTTATCCCAGTCAAATTTGCAAGCTAGAGTTCCAGATATGTTCCTTCTGGAGGCTGGCAGCTTGGGGTTAGCCACTGCACTCACAGATTTCCACTCTGTTATTGATGTATTTCTTGGTGCTTTTGCTGAAGCGGGCCAACTGTTCCATTGGCTTCGCTTTTTCCAATAACCTGAGGTTTGCAAGCAAAGGCTTGTGCAGTAAGACCCAGTGTGTATATACTGTGTGTGTCCAATGTAGCGTCTAAAGGGATATGAAAGCTCCCGGTGTATGCAGTGGCGGGCTGTGCCAGCCAATGTCACAGCGGGGACTGATTCATGTGATACATCTCCAGAGAAATAAAAGTGGAAAAGAGAAAGATATGTGATGGTTTGCTCTGGAACTCATTAGATATTTGTGCAATGACCTAACTTAATTAGGACCATTTATGGTATTAACTGGAGCAAAGAGAAGAGTCAGTGCAGAATAGGACACTCCGTAGTCCTCAACATGGTACATGAAAAAGTGAGTACACACCCCACACTTCCGAAAATTATAAATTGTATATGTTTATGGGACTACATGAAATAAATAACACTTTAATACAATGTAAACTAGTCATGGCACAGCTTGTATAACAGTGTGAGTTACTGTACCCTAAGCAAAAATAAACATTCATGTCTGGCAACAAAGGTGTGTTGACTTTGTGGATTAGTTTGAGTTTCCATTGGGCAAGGTGGCAGTTACCATGTGTAACCGGCAGATCGAACGATGGCGTACCTCGGACTATGATTCTATCCATCCATCCATTTTCTACCGCTTGTCCCGTTCGGGGTCGCGGGGGGTGCTGGAGCCTATCTCAGCTGCATTCGGGCAGTAGGCGGGGTACACCCTGGACAAGTCGCTACCTCATCGCAGGGCCAACACAGATAGACAGACAACATTCACACTCACATTCACACACCAGGGCCAATTTAGTGTTGCCAATCAACCTATCCCCAGGTGCATGTCTTTGGAGGTGGCATGAAGGCGGAGTACCCGGAGGGAACCCACGCAGTCCCAGGGAGAACATGCGAACTCCACACAGGAAGATCCCGAGGCCAGGATCGAACCCAGGACCTTTGTATTGTGAGGCACGAGCACTAACCCCTGTTTCACCGTGCTGCCCAGGTATATGATTCATTATTTATAATTATTTTGGCCATAGGGAGATGCAAGCATGAAGAATAGTGATGATGTCCAATGAAAAGCATGCACCTACAACATAAATGTTACAGTTAATATATATTGAATTAAAAGCCGAGTCTTCTATGGTCACCAGGTGTGGGGGTCTATAAAAACAAATAAACGCAGGGATCTTTAATTAGCACCAACCATTGGCATTAACAGATATGGCCGTAGGAAACTTCCTGATTTACTTTTTTAATGAACTCTGCAAAATGGCATTAGCTACTTTTGAAGTATCTTGAAGGGTCATCCATCTATCCATCCATTTTCTACCGCTTATCCCTATCGGGGTCGCGGGGGGTTCTACAACTACCTCTGTAGTTGTTGCCTGCTTCCAATTAACAGTCCATCTTATTTGCTGTTTAGGTAAATTAATGAATGCCTTGGCTATAAGGTTTTTAAAAAATAGAACCATGTAGTTGTTTGTTTTTCAGATTGCATAATCTTTAATAAATACATGAAATAATATAGAAGTCAGTTGTATTGTTTCTGTCCATGTCATTTTCATTGTCAGTCTACAGTTGTTTGAAAACCTGAAGGGACATTTTCTCTTCAATGTCGGGTACTCATTTTCTAGTAAGTAACTTGTTACTCACCTCTCTTCCGAGCCAATTCTCCTAAAAAAAGATACACTTTGAATGGAATTTCAGAATAGCAACACAAACTCATACTCGCTTTACATAACTGACCCCTCTAATAATAATGACATAGGCACTCATTTCATAGTTCTAGATCTAAAAATGATGGTGTCCATGGAAAAGGAGATGGAAGAGCAGGAAAGTCTGGAAATGACGATTATTTTATGTTTTTTCTAACCTTATCAGTTTTGAAGTAATCATGGACCAGAGCGACAAAAAAACATGCCTTCATCAACACTGTCTATGTGGGGAAATGGGATCCAGTTCGGAAGATGACATCACACCAAGAGGGGGCAATGGCAAGCAGGAGTTCCAATTGTAAATAGTTCAATCTAACTTGACGCAAAAACTAACTGATATTATGGAAAATTACTGCCAGCAAAAAGTACATGAAAATAACTTGTCTTTCGGTCATTTGGACACTATAGTTCTTCTTGCTCATCCAGAAAGTAACACCTATTTATTTATAAAATCTATAAAAAACTTTATTTTTGTCATTTTATAAGTTTCTGCATTCAGAGCCAAGCCAGTAAATCGTGACTCCGCTAGCCACTTAAGAAAGTGCGAAACAGAAGGGCCTGCAGTGCTGCGACAGAAGTGTATCCCAGATGAGTAATACTGAGCTAATGCATCCCAGATTCGTTGCACTGCACATGTTGGGCTGCTCGCTGAATGATCCTATCAAAACAAAGATGCGGGCACAGCTACACTTTTCTGCAGGGTTCAGTTGTTGCTATTTCTGCTTTACTCCGATAGATCAAAAGTTTGCTTGCCTAATGTTTTTTACCAGAGAGAGTTGTGCGAATGTTGTTGCTGATTGAGGCTGAGGAAACTTAAGGGGGCATTTCTGCAGAACGTCTGTGTCCTGGTGGAGGGCTGAAGGCAGACACAGGGCACGGGAGGGTTGCTTGGAGTTCATGCGGCGTTTAAATTTAAAGTTGGGAAAGAAGTTGAAAAACGGAACTAATAATACAAAAAACATAAAAAACAAATCTGTTGAAGGCATTGGGTGTGTGATATAGAAGTGCACAAAGGAGCTATTCCATCCGAACTTCATCTCATTCCCCCAATATCACCAGGAGGACACTAAAGTCAGAAGCATCATCTTGCTTCAAGACGCCCCTGAAGTGTTTGCGTATGCCATTTCCCCCCATATCACCTTTGTTAATCTGCACATTGTGTTGATTTAACTCCATCAAAAAGGCATTGTTAAACTCAAAACTGCGCTAAAGTATCAAGGGGGCTGCCAGAAGCCGATACTTCTACTGGAGACGTCCTTCACATAGCAAAAGAACATCTTGAATCAAGAGCTACAGTGAGCTGAGAGGGATAAAGAGTCATTGCCGGTTTGTCAGGGCCAAACTGAGAATCACTTCAAACCTCCATATTGGAAGACTGCTGGTACTACCTGCTACTCCACTCGACCAACTGTTATACTCTGTGGATACATCTCTTGGGAAATAGCCCTAAAGCAGTTGCTGTTATTAAATGAGTGACTGGAGATGATTCTATTGGCCAAATTTGATTAATAGATTTACTGGACTCTTTATGTTGACCAATACATCTGGTAAGCTGTTGGTATTTTCTATTCATTTATTTATTCAAGTTATCATTACGTATATGTATTGTTGCATTTGAACAACTGTATTGTTGATAATAAAGGTAAAGTATTGGTATTGTTCATTATCAATAGCGCTTTTTCTATTGGTATTTGTATTGCTCCATTTTTAGTGTAATAATGCTCATTGTCATTTCTGTATTATTTTTTATTTTCGCTAACTGCTTATTTGCTATTACTTTTACCATCATATTTGTACATGTCGTATTTGCTGATGTTGCTCTATTGTTGTTGTTGTTGTGTTTGCTGTTGTTGTTTTTGTCTCTCTGTCTAATCCCCCTCTTGTCCCCACAATTCCCCCCTCTGTCTTCCTTTTTTTCTCTTTCTATCCCCTCCTGCTCCGGCCCGGCTGCATTCCAAATGATAATATAAATACATTTAATAAAGTCAAATACAAATAAGGCAACAAGAGAAGTATCCTACACTTCTCTTTTGTAAAGTTAATCTGAACAGCCGATATGGGTTTCTACATCAACTATATTATTTGCCTGAGAAGCTGGACAGGACAAAAAAAAAAATAAATAAATTAAAAAAATTAAAAAAAATAAAATAAAAATAAAAATAATAATAATATTCGATTTATTAATGCAATATTAATACATCATTTATTCAACCCCTAGTAGATTTCTTCAAATAGCGTCCGATCCGCATACACAATGTTCCCTCCATTGTTGGGGTAGGTGAATTTCTGCGAAGTATGGTATAATATTCATATTATTATTTGTATGCATATTAAATGCATTTAAAGTCTTCATAAGCCCTCCACACATAATTAAACACTTCCTATGGTTATACCAGTCCATACACTCTAAAACCTACTTCATTTTAACATGAAACTTATGGGTACTCAAAGCTTAATGTACCACATATAATCAACTGCAAACTGTTGTCATAAGTAAGGAGTTTATTAGAGATTCATTCATCTATTTGTACACAAGCATTTTTATAATAAATAATGCTATTATGTGTTTTCCAACATCTAGTAATGATACTAATACTTGAAGATGAGTACATATAATACAAAGGTGTTTATTGGAGGTAAGGAGGTAATTTATTGCAAATGCTTAATGCATGCAGTGGTTATCTGAGGTATGACGATTTGCAAAATGAATTGATTCATTATGAATTGGTCAACAATTGAGACAAAATTAATACCATTATTACCAATAACTGGCACAGGTGCACGTTTCCTAACTATGGGAGTATTATTGTAGCAAAATTATTTGCAAACGTGTATCCCAGTCTGTGGCCGTGTAATCCAATTTGCGTGTGCGGGTACTAATGTGTGTGTCAGTATATCAATGTGAGTGAGTGTATTCAGATCTGCATACATGTGTTTTAAGTTGTCTGTCTGTCCCTAATCAAAAAGAACCCTCGATAGGCTGTCTACTTGCATGTGACTTTTGTGACACTTTTGATTTGATGGCGCGCCTCCAGATTCGTGAGCGTGTAATACGACTTGTTTGCACGCATTCAGAAGCACGTGCGTGTAATACAATCTGTACAATCTATAATCTGCGAGGGCAGGAACCCTCTATTGTTGTCTTTTTTACACATGACTTTTGCTCCACTTCTGCCGTGTAAGATTCTGTGGTTGGTTGAATGTAGGCAGAGTGGATTGATGGCTTGGTCTGGGTTTACTTATTTCGATCATTCAATCAGTTATTTGAACTATGGCAAGCTGGAAAAAACTAAGTGTGACGACGCGGACTCGAACCCGAACCCGTGTTGCTCCTGCAACTGAGTGTCAAGATTCCTCCTCTGGCTGCTTGCCCGGACACGCCCCTGCTCGTGCTGGGCGCAGCACGCCCACACAGCGACAAGGCTGCAGACAATCATGCATCAGCACACCTGCACCTGACGAGAGGGAGCAGCATAAGAGACCAGCGAAGCCAGGAGACCTTCGCCAGAACGTATAGCCAATCTCCCCTGAGTAAGCATCACGTCTGGCACCCCTCCCTTGTTCCTTGCTCGCCTTCTTGTGCTCTCCCTCGATCCTGATTTGATGTCTTTTTTGTTTTCCACAGTGTCTTCTAGTGATGGGTTGATGAGGCCTCATGAAGCGTTTCGACACATTGCAAAACTGTATTGATACTGTGTCGATACTGTGTCACTAAATACTGACATCTGCTGGACATTAAAAATCCCTACAGGCAACCTATGGACCGACTCAACTGACACTGATTTTATGACCTAGTATATACAATAATATAAACCAAGTCATTGTATTTCATTTAGGATTATTTCATATCTTCATTTAAATAAAAATATAGTTTTATCTTTTTTAGATACAGTCAAATAATGTGAACATGTATCGTGACTAGGATGGTAGAAGGTGGGGATTGAACCCCAGTAACCAGCAACCCTCCGATTGCTGGCACGGCCACTCTACCAAATTCGCCACGCCGTCATTCCTGTACCTTCTCTAGTAACAGTAGTGATGGGTCCTGCAACACAGATGCATCGGCGCATGCGTCGAGCTCATAGAGCGAAACCCTGTGTCGGTGCGCGTACCGCTTTTAGAAAGTCACGTGACCGATCATGAGCTGCTTTGGTCACGTGACCGATACGCGAACTGTATCGCACTGACGCCTCCTCTGTGCCCTGTGAGCAACGTTCCCTCTAAGGTGCGCGCCTGCGCAATTGCGCAGTGCTCAAGCGTCCTCCGCGCACACCGTGCGCCGCACAGCCAATATATGCCGCGCACCAAATCAAACCCATCTAAATTCTAAACAAAATAAACACATTTATTCTGTGTAATTTTGAAATGCAACTTTGAGTGACAGTGACAACAAGCGGCCCTAACGGTGTTTGTCAACAACACGCATTGCGCCGCTTCCTAATAAACACAGTTTGGCGCGCAGGCGTCAGTGCGATACAGTTCATGAGCGGTCACGTGACCAGAACAGCTCATGAGCTTTCACATGACCAAAACAGCTCGTGTTCGGTCACGTGACTTTCTAAAAGCGATACGCGCACCGACACAGGGTACCGCTCTATGAGCTCGACGCATGCGCCGATGCATCGGTGTTGCCGGACCCATCACTAGTAATAATAATAATAATAATAATAATACCTGAGATTTATATAGCGCTTTTCTAAGTACCCAAAGTCGCTTTACATGTTAAAAACCCATCATTCATTGACACCTGGTGGTGGTAAGCTACTTTCATAGCCACAGCTGCCCTGGGGTAGACTGACGGAAGCGTGGCTGCCAATTTGCGCCTACGGCCCCTCCGACCACCACCTATCATTCATTCAACATTCATTCACCAGTGTGAGCGGCACCGGGGGCAAGGGTGAAGTGTCCTGCCCAAGGACACAATGGCATGGTAAGAGGCGGGGAGCGAACCTGCAACCCTCAGGTTTCTGACACGGGGGCTCTACCCACTACGCCATGCCGCCCTAGTGTCTTCTGTGATCGTGTCTTGCCTCACGACCTCCTCCCAGATCTTTGCTTGCCTTCCCCGATCCTCGACCACTGCTTGGACCCGGACATCGTTGCCTCTCTCCAGCCCCCGACTGCTTGCCTCTCTGCCGACTGCCTTTTGCCTTCCCCCTTGGATTCGACGAAAGATACATCCAACACGCACCGACAACACCCCCTGGTAAATTCCAAATGGTTAATTCCACACATCGTCCGCATGCATTCACTAGTGGTAGCATACACACCCCACACATTCATCAAAGGTTTTAATAAACCTTCTAAACCACAGTTCTGCCCTGGTGTTGCCTCCTTCCCTTTGCCTAGTACACAACACTAAGTTTGTTATTGTGAAAATAATTGGAGTGGTAAATGAGGAATATAAGCATGAGAAATGTGAAAGGGTTAAATTTGTGTGTCTGTCAACCTCAAAGCGTGAAGCTTGGCAGCTCTGAGCAAGTGTTTGAGCGCGGTCCATTAGTTGTTGACTTCAACGCAGAATAACATGATCAGTGGCTGCAAAGCGCCAACTAGTGGTGAGTATGAGAAAAGGCAAGTGGGAGTTACAGACAGACAACTATTTTTACACGTTCAAATCGCTGTACAGACAGATCGAAAAAACCAATACCAGACCAAGCCTACCAGTGCCTACTAGGGTTGTACGGTATTATTAGTATAATACCACGATACTAATGAATCATATTCAGTACTATACCGCCTCTGAAAAGTACCTGCCCCGCGCCCCTGTCGTCGCATAATTGCTGGTTTTACGAGCAGAGGAGCATGTTCGGCAGCGCACAATCACAGAGTACTTACAAGCAGACACAGTGTGTGGACAGAAAAGGGAGAACGGACGCATTTTGACTTAAAAACTAATGATAAAGGTGAAGCTATAACACTGAAACGCCCTCAGGAAGAGGTGCTTTAAGACATGGCTAGCTAGCTAGCTTCTACCGTCCATCCGCCGTCGGCAGTGTTTTAGCTACTTTTAAATCACTAATCCTCTCCTCCATGGCGACAAATAAAGTATGTTTCTTACAAGTATCATCCCTGCAGGACGAGGAATAGCTAAACATGCTTCACTACACACCGTAGCTCACCGGCGTCAAAATTTTAACAAACGCCATTGGTGGATCTACACCTGACATCCACTGTAATGATACCAAGTACAATAGCGTATCTAGTCAATACTACTATGATTATGTCTATTTTTTGGCATCACACCGTTTAAAAAAAAAACCATATGTTGTTTATAAACTGAGGAAATATGTCCCTGGACACATGAGGACTTTGGATATGGCCAATGTATGATCCTGTAACTACTTGGTATCGGATTGATACCCAAATTTGTGGTATCATCCTAAACTAATGTAAAGCATCCAAACAACAGAAGAATAAGTGATTATTACATTTTAACAGAAGTGAAAGTAGAACATGTTAAAAGAGAAAGTAAGAAGATATTAACAGTAAATGAACAAGTAGATTAAAAATTAATTTTCTACCACTTGTCCTTAATTATTTTGACAAAATAATAGAATGATAAATGACACAATATGTTACTGCATATGTCAGCAGACTAATTAGGAATCTTAGCTTGTTTACTTACTACTAAAAGACAAGTTGTCTAGTATGTTCACTATTTTATTTAAGGACTTAACTGCAATAATAAATATATGTTTAATGTACCCTAAGATTTTTTGTTAAAATAAAGCCAATAACGCAATTTTTTTGTGGTCCCCTTTATTTAGAAAAGTACCAAAATAATTTTAGTACCAGTACCGGTACCAACATATTGGTATCGTTACAACACTAGTACAGACAGATCGAAATAACCAATACCAGACCAAGTCTACCAGTGCCTACATTTAACCAACCACAGAAGATATGGTCCAATTTAAACCAATCAGAAACAACGCAAGGCAGGTCTTGGCGTCTCTCTTTCACACACCTCAGCTGTACCTTGTTTCTGATTGGTTTAAATTGTGTGGTGTCTTTCATGGTTGGTTAAATGTAGACACACCTCAGATACGCACACGCAGATTGCATTATACGCACGCACTTCTGAATGCGCGCGCACAATTTGTATCACACGTCACAAACCTGGATGTGCGTGTTCAGGTCTTACACGGCAGAAATGTCGCAAAAGTAACGTGTAAGTAGACAGCCAATCGAGGGTTCTTTCTGATTAGGAACAGGCAGACAACATAAAACTGAGGCACATGTATGCGGATCTGAATACACACACTTGATATACAGACACACAAATTAGTACACAAGCACACAAATTCGATTCCACACGCACAGGTTGAGATACACGCAAATAATTTTGCAACAATAATACTTCTATACCTAACATGTTTGTACAACTTACGTAACCGAAAATAATATACAGATTAGAGTGGCTTTCATCAAGGAAACATGAGTGTTTCTGCAGTTAAAATATGTTGCGTATTGACAGCCTGGGAAATAAAAAGCAAACAAAATGAAATGCAGGAAGAGACTGGCATGACCGAAACCTGAAAAAATATATTCCCTGTCTGGGTCAGTTAGTTTTTTTTATCAAGGCATTCAGTTCATGTTAGAAATTGGCTGGATTTTAGGTGGAGGGATGGGGGGTTGTGCCATCTACACAAGATAAGTGGTCTGAACTACATTTGCCTTTAAGCGGGCCCATAGCAAACAGAGGGCACGTTTTGGGTTGCCAGAATAATGCCTCATAAATCACCATATAATTGTTTGGACTGCACTGATAATGAAATGTAATCACATTTAGCTGATGTTAAATGTCAATGGCAAACTCAGATGCTATGATATACGGCTCTTTAAATGACAATGGATATAAAACACACAATTAGATAATATACCTTCCATAGGATTAGTGAGTGATCCTGCTCAACAAAGCATCCAGCCAATCCATATGATAACCAAATATGCTCCTGCACAGCTCACGTTATCGATCCAGTCGTGTTTCCGCTACATGTGCATGCAGGCTCGCTCAACACCTCATTTGCATTTGCTCAACTGTTGTTTGCAAAGAAGTGTTTATTTTAATAACCACTGTTAAATCATTCATTATTTACAAGGCGCCTGCAGTAGCTTGTCGGGGATGTTTGATCCAGTTGGGAATCCCGGTCTCATGAATTCCCTTCAGCAGACTGTTTGTGCCTCAGGTTGTTCAACTACGAAAGTGTCTTGATTTGCAAAACAAAAAAATGTAACTGGTAAGATAGTGAACATGTTTTAGGTAAATATTCAATACAAATTTAAGTATGTGCCCAAGATGAGCCCAGTTTATTTTAATGGCCATAGAATAAAAAACAACGGGCTTCGCTACACACTTTAAAATAAAGCCCGGCGTTCTATCAGTCGGCTACAGAATGGAAGCCATGCCAAGATTTTATCATTTTGTTTTTCCTTCAGCAAAAAAGCTAACCTAGCATGCTGTTAAAATGTGATTGTAATGTTAGCACTAAAACTCACTTAACTATGTTAGTGTTGTTAAAGTCCGTGTACTTCCCTCCGCTTGAATGTAACAATGTTGTATGCGATATAGTGTACAATAGGTAGGACGGGTGCAGTTACAGTCTTTATGTAAAAATATGAAATGGAGACACACACTCCGTCAGACGCAGGTGTGGCTAAACACAGCTCATCAGCATTAAAGCTACAGACATCTTCCCAGTAGAGCTTACTAAAATCACTTTTAAACTGCCCGGACTCAAAGAAAATGGGAGGACTCCTGGGGCCCTGTGATGAAATATCTTGACTGCAAAAGTCAATAGACTGGTTTGATCAGATGGTTGGTATATGAATTATTGTTAATAATATATATGTTTTATTTATTTTATTTTATTTTTTTTTTCCATTTTGGATTTTCTCTAATTCACGTAAGCGTCTCTCAATGGATGTGTGAATGTGTGTGGGAGTGTTGGGGGGCGGGGGGTTGTTTTGTTTTGTTTGGTTGTATTTGTTTTGTCTTGTGTTTTTTGTTTTTCCTCTGTTTGTTATATGTTTTGGCTGGTGTTATTTTTTGAAAATAATTCATAAAAAATAAATTAAAAAAACTGCCCGGACTCGAGAATCCAAATCCTGTATTCTATGATGAAACTGCAGATCTCTTTAGCCCTACAGTCGTTTTAGCAGATGGTAGTGCATCAGTCGGGAATGGCCAAGAGCCTTTCTTTGGCTTGGGGCAGCATCTTGGCGACGTCTTAATTGGCTTTTGGGGCATGGATGCTGGCGGCTTTTGGGGGTGGCTGGTGAGGTTAGATGTGTTGAAGCCAACGTTTTTTTTGTTCCCCAAGGAGTTTTTGTAGGGCATTTGGTGCAGGTGGCCCCTGTTGAAGTAGTAAAGGAGTCCCGCACGACCGACGTCATGTTTGTTTAAATTGGAAGGGAAGTTCATGACTGCCTACGAGGTAGGGGCGCTTGATTTGTTTACTCTAACCCAGTGGTCCCCAACCAGCGGGCCGCAGCCCGGTACCGGTCCGTGGATCGATTGGTACCGGGCCACACAAGAAATTAAAAAAAATAAATACATAAAATATATATTTTTTTATTTTTTATTAAATCAACATAAAAAAACACGAGATACACTTACAATTAGTGCACCAACCCAAAAAACCTCCCTCCCCCATTTATACTCATTCGCACAAAAGGGTTGTTTCTTTCTGTTATTAATATTTCTGGTTCCTACATTATACATCAATATAGATCAATACAGTCTGCAGGGATACAGTCCGTAAGCACACATGATTGTATTTCTTTATGACAAAAAAATGAATAAAATAAAATGAAAAAATTAAAAAAAATTACCATGCCCCCTTATTTTTTAAGAGACATTAAAAGGTTGTGTTATTGTTTGTGCAATCGCGCCACTTTTTGGAAAATTTGGCTCACTGCAAGCGTTAGAGTTTGAAAATACACTTCCTGTTTAATGCCATGAACCGTAAGTAAAACCGTCCATAGCAATTTTGCTCAAAAGGATTCATCATGCATGACTCCAAGCAACGTTTGTAAGTTTTACAATATAACTACAACAATTCATTCTTACCAAACCATCCCATGTGTGATGTCCATAGGAGTGTTTCCATGCATATTTGTACGTGCTAGCGTAATGTAATCAAACCAGTGTCGTTAGCATTAGTGAATATGCCAACAAGTTTACAAGTGTCTGTTAGTAGTATTAACTTACAATGGCAATCAACTTGTTGTTCCACATCCCTACTAACCAACCTATAGCAAAAAAGCTGATGCCTTCGTATATTCTTAAGGTTGACAATGTGGGTTCTCAACAACTCTGTGTGATTTTGAACTTTAGGGCTGCAGCTATCAACTTATTTAGGAATCGAGCAATATATTGATTATTCTGTCCAATTAATCAAGTAATCGGATTAAAACACACGTCATAACCTCAATGCTTATTGACACATTTTTCTGCTTGCCATAACCCTCATTCTTTTTTCCCCCAATAAATGCACATAATCAACATTGAAACATTGGATTTAATAAATGTGTATTAGTTACACTTATTAAACAATTATTCAAAGCAACATAATATAAATTGAAACCTATCTAATCAGTAATCGTTGCAGACCTATTGAATTATATACTTTTCTGGCCACATGCAGAGACAAAGGCTGCAGCAAATGGATTCCTGAAAACGCATGGACAAAAAGGAAGAGAATACTATCGACTCCATGCACTTGGACACTGGGAGCAAGGACCTGGCAGGGATTACAAGAGTTGATTTACTCCCTAAATATTGCTTGGTGATCTCCCGAGGTTAACCCATGTTCAAAGGAGAGAAATGGTCTCCATTTCAGGTGAAAATGTATAAGTGTGATGCGCTCTCGGCAATAAAACCAGTCCAAAGACCTTTGAAAATAACTTTCTGCCAACGGTTGGAATAGAGCCCGGTTTTGGAGGTCCACAGGGGCAGAGGTGGGTAGTAACGCGCTACATTTACTCCCTTACATCTACTTGAGTAACTTTTGGGATACATTGTACTTCTAAGAGTAGTTTTAATGCAACATACTTTTACTTTTATTTGAGTATATTTATAGAGAAGAAACGCGACTCGCTACTGATGTTTATCGATCTGTTAATGCACGCTTTGTTTGTTTTGGTTTGTCAGACAGACCTTCAAAGTAGGATCTATCGCATGCCTGCGTTTCACCAATCAAATACAGTCACTGGTGACGTTTGACTCCGTTTCACCTATAAAATGCAGTCACTGGTGACGTTTGACTCCGTTTCACCAATCAAACAGAGTCAGGCGGTCACATGATTAACAAGCTTAAGCTTACATGAACTCAACGTCAAATTTGAGGAAGCACATCGCGGTAAGTAACCTTAGTAGATATTTTGGCTGTCACCGTAGGCTGATGTTAGCTTCCCTGCTATGAATCACTAGCAAATGTACATCGTGTGGGGACATTTATTAATGCACTGCAGCCTCATAGACACACACACACACACACACACACACACATGCATAACAGTGTTTCCCATAAACTGCCAAGATACCTGTGGCAGTGGGGGCGTGGCTATGGGCGTGGTCACCATGACATCATCAAGTAATTTGCATAATTTACTACAATGATATGATTTTCTCTAAAAAGGCTAAAAAAATGTATACCTACTAATTAATAATAACAGTTTTGTTTTAAACGTCCGTCCATCCATCCATCCATCCATCCATCCATCCATCCATCCATCCATCCATCCATCCATTTTACAATATAATTACAACACTTTATGTATATATTTATATACAGATTTGAACAATAAGTTATTCACTGAAATATATTTATTAATTGTGGTTCTTACAAAAAATATATCTTATAAAAATATAAAAGCTGAAATGTCTCTTAAAGCTCTGCCCCTTTAATTAGTGCATACTAAATAATTTAACTTTAGCCTACTACTACAACCATATTATTTACCAGCAACATAAAGTGAAACAGAGGCAGAGGTGTCCTGCCACAGTCAGTAACAAATAAACAGAAAACAGTAGTGGTGGTAGATAGACACAAAGCTTCATCAAACATCTGATCCACTGAACAAAGAGCTCGAAAAATCTTGATCCTACACTTCTCTTTTGTAAAGTAAATCTGAACAGCCGATATGGGCATCTACATTAACTATATGATTTGCCTGAGAAGCTGGACAGGACAAAAAAAAAAAAAAAAGCCGAAAAATCTATTTGTGGCAGCCTTAATTCTTTCGTGCAGGGAATTGAATGTGTGGGAAACACTGCATAGAAACACCAATCAGTGTGTTCCCAGGTGCAGCCCACACCTATCAGTTTGTGGTTTGCGTAAAGGCTAACTTTTTATTTTCCTTTGTAATCTCTGCCTGCTGAGCCTATGGTGCTGTTAAGTTATTGTGGCTCAATTTGCCTTAATTTTTTTTAATGTTAATGTATTATTGTTTAATATATATTATTGTTTTAGTTGCTTAAGAGATATTCCTGGCTCTGAATTTGCTCATTGCTATTTTTATGTTTTTGTGCATTATTTGTTGCCGTCATCATTAAACGAACAGGTTACTCTTAAGCTACTCAGTACTTGAGTAGTTTTTTCACAACATACTTTTTACTTTTACTCAAGTAAATATTTGGGTGACTACTCCTTACTTTTACTTGAGTAATACATCTCTAAAGTAACAGTACTCTTACTTGAGTACAATTTCTGGCTACTCTACCCACCTCTGCACAGAGGTGAAACCTTTTTGGCTGTGTTCATTTCATGTTTTTTTTTTCTTGGAAAGTGAGTGCAGGAAGTGAAAAGGGTAGAGATGTTTATTTTTCAGAAAATCTCATTCATGGCTATTTGAGTATTAAAAGCCGGCGTTTCTCAGAAGCAGCCGGCCTATACCAATCATGCCACATTAATGATATATTTATATCCTCTGTGGATGGCCATTTGCGTCAATACTAACAAAAGCTAAACACGTTTGTGTCTCATTTAAGGAGGCCTTGCAGAGCGTATGGAGGGACCAGCTGCTCTGACATGAATACGGACAAGCTAATGCGTTAATGGATGCTCCAGCCATCTAGGGTGCATCTGGAGCAAGTGCTGACAAGCTAAAAGTGTAAGTGAGTAGGATGAGGTGGCGAGGATGGTGATTGAGAGCCCACAATTCTGATGTCATCTACCATGTTTGACTCCTTGGTGTGAGGAGGGACTGAGATGCCAATGACTAGGATTGGGTATCGCTTACATACTGTATGATCCCAAGCCGGTGCCAAATCAGTACTTTTGAAATGGTGAAAAAAGATAAACATACAAATAGTGTCTAAAAACAAGGTCTTTTGATTTTTCTGTTTTGAAAAAAGTTGGATTTTTCATAATTTTACCAAATAATACTTTGTGAGAATCAGTTTGAATGGAGAATCTTGTTGAATCAGGACTCATGTCAGAATCAAATCACCACCTCCAGGAACCAGAATAGAATAGAATCGTTAGGTGCCCAAAGATTCACACCCCTTGAGACACATTGCTTTCTACTGTTGATTGACACCTGATTCAGTATAAAAAGTCCATGGTTGTCTTTAAATCCTGCTTTGAATCCTGCTCAGTTGGTACCAAGTGCCCCAAAAAAGCCCCCCTTTCACACTAATTCATTTCCACTGAATGCGGAACGGCTGGAGAACGAAACCGCCAAGGAACAGCACCGTCATCTACAGTCCGGCAATTGCCACAGTCGTTTTGTTTGGGCTCCGTTGTGCAATGAAATAGATTGCAACAATAACATCTTTCCCGGCGAACTGTCCACAACAACCACTCCCCTGCTTTCCTAGTCCCCGTATCCCTGTATCAACTGGTATCAACTAGACACAGGCAACCATATTCCCATATAGTTTCCCGGGGAAAGCCTGTATATTAATCTTTAATTTTGGACCTCCAGAATGAGCATGTATGTCCTCATCATATTGGGGCCATCCATCCATTTACTACCGCTTGTCCCTTTTGGGGTCGCGGGGGTGCTGGACTCTATCTCAGCTGCATTCGGGCGGTAGGCGGGGTACACCCTGGACAAGTCGCTACCTCATCGCAGGGCCAACACAGATAGACAGACAACATTCACACTCACATTCACACACTAGGGCCAATTTAGTGTTGCCAATCAACCTATCCCCAGGTGCATGTCTTAGGAGGTGGGAGGAAGCCGTAGTACCCGGAGGAAACCCACGCAGTTACGGGGAGGACATGCAAACTCCACACAGAAAGACCCCGAGCGCGGGGATCGAACCCAGGACTTTCGTACTGTGAGGCACATGCACTAATCCCTGTCACACCGTGCTGCCCTCAGGTGAAATTACGTCTGAAAACCTTTGACAAATTGACTTCAAGTCCGTTGCCTCCCATTATGATGTTTGAAAGTGTAAAATACAATACACCTTTAAAACAGAGTATTTTATTTTGAAAGTAAACCGGATAATTTATTTAGTTTGTGCATGACTTCCTGTCTAACACAAGTACAGTTGAGCTAAATTAAATGGATTTGTAGTGGCGCCTGGCAAATATAGAAGTTCTGCGTATATTTAGCGCTGGATTGCGGAACGTCAACGACATGTCTGTGACCTTCTGCAGACTATGGAAACGGACATATTGACTTGAATAAAAACCCAAAGAGTCTGCCGCTGTGTGGGTGCCGTTACACAGCCATTTCTTATCAAGTGGAAATCCGGGGTCATACCTTTCCGAACAACAGAAGAAGGGCTACTTGCATCAACCTCTGTCAACCAGTGTAAAATGCAGCCTTAATGCCCTGTTCTTAGCTCAGCCGGGACTCTGAGGGGGATAATCCATAGAAAATGAACAAATAATACAAACAGTTACATTACTCAGTTACGAAACTACTTCATACCCTCCATAAAACTTGAGTGAAATTATTTTTTCACAAGATCCAACATTCATGCCTACAACATCCCAGAGTTCACTGATTTCCGCTGCCAGAATCGATTGAGCCTAAGTGGGTGGTTTTGTCTTGGTAGAAACACAGAGACTGTTTGACTTGAAACAGGCAAAGAAGGAGAGAGTGCGAGAGAAAAAAAGGCAGATCTGAATGTGACCCATTCCAAATGAACTGGATTAAAAGCTCTTTCTTCAGACTCAATTATGAAATGTTTGCCATTCTCCAATTTACTTTAATGACATCTCATTTCCTGGCAGACACAGTTAAGACTGTCTGTTCTTGTAACATCTGCCAGATGTGAATTTAGAAGAATGGAAAGAGTGGCAGTTTATGGCGTGGAACAAGTTTAGTGTTCTTGAAGTGTGATTAATATCTGCGGCTGAGTATGCTTGTATGAGTAATCACCGGATTAATCAGGGTACAGATGTCTGGGCCAAATTATGTGTGAGCTTGTGTACACTTATCCTAAACAGCAAATAATCCCAAACTTTCGGACAGAACCCACAATGGGTAACTGGCAATCAGAGTACCGTAGCGACCTGGATATAAGACTATTTTTTCCCTAGAATTAAGAAAAAGACAGGGAATCTTATATTCGGGGTGTTGCTATTTATACATGCGACCTTACATGTTGAGCCAAGTAACTTCTCAGGGCCTTTTTTTGCCGTCACACAGACATACACACATCCACACGGACGAACACACACCAGTGACTTAGAGGGAAGCACCCACAACACTTTCTCAAACTTTTCTCAAAAGTTGGGCAGGATAGCAGACACCAAGGTTGTGGTGCCAATTTTAATATAGTAATTGACCAAAAGTGGGAGCAAAGTCACCAAGCAACTGTTGAGCAGCTAAGACAGACCTGGGCAAATTAAGGCCCGGGGGCCACATGCGGCCCGTTAAGCTTTTCAATCTGGCCCGCCGGACATTCCCAAATATTTTTTTTAGATCTTTAAGATGGAAAGTGTAGCTGCCATTATGATGTGCAGTCATGTTTTCTAATGACCGTAAGTCTTCAACTATACAAAGTATTTCAATGGTTGGAATATGCGCTTATGGATGATATACCAGTTACTATGGTAATCTAATTAGTTACTATGGTCATCTAATTAGTTACTATGGTAATCTACATCACAGCAGCTCAGACAAGGCGCCAAGCAGTGTGGGCGGGAAGCGTTTCCACAGACGCGGAAGGAGATTTTCACAACAAAGTTCTAAAGCTTAGTGATATATCAGATATATCAGATTGTAGGTGGGTTTATTTTGTACCCTTCGCGTTCATATTTCACTGTTTGTTGCATTTTTGTTGCGTTTCACTTGATTGTAAGATATGTCGATCGAAAGGGGGTCTGACGTTCATATTTTGTCAATATTCAGTGTTTTATCGTTCATAGAAAAAATTGAAATTCCATTATGTTTTTTAAGGCGGTCTGTCATAACGTTTTTAGCATTCAATCAGACATTATTGTGAGGTTTTGTATTACTGTTCCTAAAAATAGATATACCGGCCCCCAGACACATTTTTTTCTCTAAATGTTGCCCCCGAGTCAAAATAATTGCCCAGGCCTGAGCTAAGACATATCATGTTTTAGTGTAATCTAGTATACCGGTATTAGTATAGTACCGCGATACTAATTAATCATTTTCGGTACTATACCACCTCTGAAAAGTACACCTAACATACACTGTAATGATACCAAGTACAGTAGTGTATCTAGTCGATACTACTATGATCACGTCGATATTTTTTGGTATCACATCATCTTTCGTTTAAAAAAAATTATATTATGTTTATAAACTCGGGAAATATGTCCCTGGACACATGAGGACTTTGAATATGACCAATGTATGATCCTGTCACGACTTGGTATCGGATTGTTACCCAAATGTGTGGTATCATCCAAAACTAATGTAAAACATCCAAACAACAGAAGAATAAGTGATTATTACATTTTAACAGAAATGTAGACAGAACATGTTAAAAGAGAAAGTAAGCAGATATTAACAGTAAATGAACAAGTAGATGAATAATTCATTTCCTACCACTTGTCCTTAAAAATGTTGACAAAATAATAGAATGGAAAATGACACAATATGTTACTGCATACGTCAGCAGCTAAATTAGGAGCCTTTGTTTGCTTACTTACTAATAAAAGACAAGTTGTCTTGTATGTTCACTATTTTTTTTAAAGACAAACTTGCAATAATAAACATATGTTTGATGTACTGTAAGATTTGTTGTTAAAATAAAGCCAGTAATGCAATTTTTTGTGGTCCGCTTTATTTAGAAAAGTACCGAAATAATCTTGGTACTGGTACCAAAATATTTGTATTGGGACAACACTAGTGTAATCGACTACTAGGCCTGGGCGATATATACATTTTATCGGCATGTTTGAGTTTTTTGTTGCAGACAATTAAAAAATATATATATATCCTCTTACTCCGGCGTACTTTTTGCCCTCATGAGCTTCCGTAGCCCTCGCCTTCCCCCTTACTTCCTTAGCTGAGATTCAGACACCTAACATCGAGTGTGGAACGAGAGTTCCAAAGAATAGAAAAGTGCCAATAGTACTTTGGTTTTTGCGGCAACAGCTGTGGTACAAATGACTGCACATGTCAAAGTTTGTTTAAAAAAGGCAGCAGCACAACAAAACGTATCCCTGCGTCTGAAACCGAAGACTCCAGTTGAGGGTGGGAAACACAAAGTGTTGATGATCAGTGTTCTGATGGAACGTGGCACGCTACTTTTGATGTGGTATTATGTTAACAACACAGTGTCAGAAGCACAGCTAGTTCAATGCAGGAAATAATATTTTACTAATTAAAAGGAACAACAAGCACTTAACACGAAAATGATATCAAATAGAGAGAGGCAACATCCCACACACCTGACAACAAGCACACTACTATCTACGAGGGGATCAAATGCAGTGACAAGCTTTAGCTCGCGTACCAGAAGATATGACAACCATGGAAGCACATGCAATCTCTCTACTAACTAGTGCCAAAACAATCCAGTGAAAACATTCAACAGAGCTCCTGTAACTGCCAACAAACTACCATTGCTAAGCTAACAAACACAGGTGAGTTCATGCTGCTCTGTCCAGGCATGTGATTTGACCACAATGAAAAAGACTGAAAAAACTTCCGGGGGTCTGGGGGACGAAGGCCCCCAGCCAGGTCCAGATCCGAAGCTCCTGGTTTTTCACCAATTTAACATGCTAAAATTAACAAAGACAGCACCATTTGACGAAAATATTTTAGTGTTTAAAGACATGAAAACATCATTAATAGAACATACATAACCCAATTATCCTAATGAATCACTGTATATGGTTCAGTCCCAACAGTATTTAGTCACTAATATTTACATCTTGTGTTCATTTCACATCCACAGGTGTCACATTGATCAGTGTTATTATCTACAGTTTATTTGATGATGACGTTATTAACGTCATCATTCATTACAGATGTCCTGATTGGTCACAAGGAACATATCGACCAATCAACTACGGCGTAATATAAACTACGTCTCGAATCTTGATTTAGGGTCGGAAAAAAAACGGAAAAACGGGAGATTTTTTTTTTTTTCCCCCCGAGATTAAAAAAGACGGAATTCCGACTTCAGACGGAAAAATCACATGCGTGTCTGTCTGGGCGCTGACATCACACGTCACTTGGCAACAGGCCCCGCCTTTTAAAGGAACACAGTCACACGCACTCTGCTCTAGTATGAAACGTCTCTCAACGTCTCTCATATGCTAGATATTTGTTTTTGTTTTTTTTAATGACACATGAATTACTTTACCTAGTAATTAATTACATTTATGAAAGGCTAATTCCATTAGTAATTCAAGTACTTTTTGGTAAAGTAACGACTAACTATAATGAATTACTTTTTAGAAGTAATTTTCCGAATACTGATGATGACAACATGTAGAGAACGACGACTAAAGCCTCCGTTTATCCACTTGACTTACTGAAAATAAAGTATTGTCAATGTTTTACTTGATTATCTATTTGCATACAATGTATAATACTACATTTTATTTACATAAGTATGTATTCAAAACAGAAGTTTTAAGTATTCATTCTATTCATCTATATGTTGAAGATAAATACCTACAGTATGTTCATGTGCAATGCTCCATATTTGTTAACAGAAGTATTTTATTCAAGACAGAAGTATTTTTTTCCCAGAGGAAACTATTAATTTAGCTCTTTGTAAATGGTTCCATAAAAAGCACAATGAATATTTGCTATAGAAATAAAAACATCATGCAAATTAAAATGAAACAGTGTGATGCACTGTTATTTTAAATTATTAGTTTTCTATCAAACAAAATAGAAAAAAAAATTGTTTTTAAATGATTTATGTCACTTTCTTTAGAAAGTGGGGAAAAAATCAGAAAGAAAGCGCAAATAAATTTTTTTTTCAATAAATAAGATTTTATTTTTAGGCCATATTGCCCATCTATCTACTACTAATTGTTACTGCACAGATATTGATTAGATCAGGGATTTTCAAACTGTGAAACGCGTACTACTAGTGGTGCGCGGCCTCCATCTGGTGGTATGCCAAATATTAATATAATTAAATATAATTAATTGTATTTAATTCATTATTCAAGTACAGTGTTTTATTTTCTCATATTCAAACCCAGTGTTACTGTTTAAACTGTAGATAATGTTAGAGTGGCCAAAAATAGTAAATATACTAGTTAAATAAAATATATTCCTTGTTTTTAATGAATACCTAGGCCTACTACACTACTGTATTTTAATGTTGGTGATTATGGTGGTACTTGAAGAGCCAAGTGTTTTCTGAGGTTATACTTGGTGAATAAACTTTGAGAACCACTGGATGAGATGATTGGAAAAGTAAAAACTCTTGCTTTTTTTTTTCTTAGCGGGGTTTTTTTGTTTACCAAAAATGAAAAAGAAGGTTTGTCTTGTATTCAAGTCAATGTGGTACAATGCTGTAAGTGTGTTATTGATTATTAGAAGGTACACAGTTTATGGCAAAGCTGTGATGTTGTCACAGTCTGCGTGGCAGTTTGGTTACCTTTGTTTAGTCTTTCTTCCCGTCTAGCGCTCTTACTTTTGTTTTACTTCCTGTTTGGTTTTTTGTTCTGCAGTGACTTCACCCCTGCTTCTGAGCGCTATTCTCCTCACCTGTCTCTGATTGCCAATCCGGAAGGTTTATCTTGCAGTGTCACACGCTGGTTCATTACCTAGTGTATGCCGGTGTTATGTTGTTTCCAGAGTTCCTAATCAACCTGTATAATTTTTCTACAACATGGTAGCCAATTGAATGACCTTCTGCCTGCACATCGCTTGCCATCTCTGCATCTTGGGATCAAAGAAAAGTGAGGAGACCAAAATACATTCCTGTGGTATTTTAGATAAAACGGTTACCATGTTTTGAACAAAAAAATAATGTGCATTCAAGTAAAACATTCAAAAAATTATTGTGTAAGACTGAAAATAGCATTTGTGTCACAATCAATGTTGGGTTAGTTACTGAAAACCAGTAACTAGTTACAGTTACTAGTTACTTTATTTCAAAAGTAACTCAGTTACTAACTCAGTTACTTACACCAAAAAGTAATGCGTTACTGTGAAAAGTAACTATTTAGTTACTTATTTTTTTCTTTTCTTTTTTAAAGCTCCCATTAATGCCCTTTTAGCCTTCATTTCAGTACTGTTATTGTACTGGAGAATAATACAATCTGTTGATCAGCGCTAGGGTTTTTCAAAATGGGGTCCCAGGAACCCCATCAAGTCATAAAAATGGGGTCCTACAGTACAATTTTGGGGTCCCACTTTTTTGTAAGCGTTTTGAAAAAAAAAAAAAGATAAACGTATGCATTATCCTGTTGTATCTCACATTTTATATTGTGTTTTGGAAAAAGGTTGTCATAAACGTTACTTAAAGGCCTACTGAAACCCACTACTACCGACCACGCAGTCTGATAGTTTATATATCAATGATGAAATCTTAACATTGCAACACATGCCAATACGGCCGGGTTAACTTATAAAGTGCAATTTTAAATTTCCCGGCAAACTTCCGGCTGAAAACGTTTCGATATGATGACGTTCGCGCGTGACGTCAACAATTGAAGCGGAAGTAATCCAGTACAAAAAGCTCTGTTTTCATCTCAAAATTCCACAGTATTCTGGACATCTGTGTTGGTGAATCTTTTGCAATTTGTTTAATGAACAATGGAGACTGCAAAGAAGAAAGTTGTAGGTGGGATCGGTGTATTAGCGGCTGGCTGTAGCAACACAACCAGGAGGACTTACTTAGATAAGAGTCGCGCTAGCCGATGCTAGCCGCCGACCGCACGGATGATCGGGTGAAGTCCTTCGTCATTCCGTCGATCGCTGGAACGCAGGTGAGCACGGGTGTTGATGAGCAGATGAGGGCTGGCTGGCGTAGGTGGAGCGCTAATGTTTTTATCATAGCTCTGTGAGGTCCCGTTGCTAAGTTAGCTTCAATGGCGTCGTTAGCAACAGCATAGTTAATCTTCGCCAAGCTGAAAAGCATTAACCGTGTATTTACATGTCTAGGGTTTAATAGTATTGTTGATTTTCTGTCTATCCTTCCAGTCAGGGGTTTATTTATTTTGTTTATATCTGCATTTGAGCCCGATGGTATCACGTTAGCTCAGTAGCTAAAGTGTTTCGCCGATGTATTGTCGTGGAGATAAAAGTCACTGTGAATGTCCATTTCGCGTTCTCGACTCTCATTTTCAAAAGGATATAGTATCCGAGGTGGTTTAAATTACAAATCCGTGATCCACAATAGAAAAAGGAGAGAGTGTGGAATCCAATGAGCCCTTTTACCTAAGTTACAGTCAGGGCGAAAAAAGATACACTCTGCACTGCACGCTAGTCCTTCACTTTCACGTTCCTCATCCACAAATCTTTCATCCTCGCTCAAATTAATGGGGTAATCGTCGCTTTCTCGGTCCGAATCTCTCTCGCTGCTGGTGTAAACAATAGGAAAATGTGAGCAGTCCTTCCTCCGGTGTCGTCACGCTACTTCCGGTAGGGGCAAGGCTTTTTTTTATCAGCGACCAAAAGTTGCGAACTTTATCGTCGTTGTTCTATACTAAATCCTTTCAGCAAAAATATGGCAATATCGCGAAATGATCAAGTATGAAACATAGAATGGATCTGCTATCCCTGTTTAAATAAAAAAAATTCATTTCAGTAGGCCTTTAATTCATTTTAAAAAAAATATATATATATATATATTAAATGTGTATACATATGTGAATTATAACCCTAATTCAGTTATAAACATTCATTCACTTTCTTCTTTCCTTCATGGATCTAAACTTTACCGCTGTTGGTAGTTTTTTCTATGTTTTAATTTAATAAGTTGTAGGTGTATTTATTTCAGTATAAAAGTGTAAAAAGTGTTTTGCTTCGGTCATGAAATGGTGTGCCAGGGCATACATACATTTTATATTTAACGCTTAAATCTCTGGAGTCTACATCAACTTCAGATCTATTCCTCATTTCAAAATGTTTTAGTTTTTTTTATGTTGTTTGTTTTCCGCCTTGTTTTGTCAAACAAAACTATGTTTTTAATGGCAAACACAAAAAATATGCAAAATCTTACACCAAAAATATTTTTCAAAGTGGAATATTTGATGTGAAGTAATCGGAACCTTGGATAGGTCAATAATTCATAATAACATTGATTTTGATTCAATATTATGTTTTGAGCAATGACAGTTTGAAGAAATTGATTAATGTGGAAGTTAGTTGAAAAACTTATTCGGGTGTTACCATTTAGTGGTCAATTGTAGGGAATATGTACTGTACTGTGCAATCTACTAATACAAGTCTCAATCAATCAATCCACTCCCTCGCTCTTTCTGTCTCTGACCCTCCCTCATGAATGCTGCTGCGTGCGCGCAATTTGTTTTGTTTTTAACCCCTTCTTTACCCTGAACGTACATTGAAAATACACGCAACCCTAACTCAAAATGCCGGACATTTGAGGCATTTAAGAAACTCCGCCCGGACTGCCCCGCAAAAGAAGACATGTCCGGGGAAAAGAGGACGCATGGTCAGTCTAGAATATCTCCATGTTAAGAAACTCGGCTTCAGCTGCACCATGTCTTGTTAGTAAACACAGACACGCCCACCCCCTCCCGTCCCCACACCCACACCCACACCCAGACACACACACACACAGCGCCTCTTCTCTTATCCCCGTTGTGACACAGGAAGAATCAGAAGGACGACACTGTAACTCTCCAATAAAACACACTCAGATCTTCTGTTTTTAGCCAATACTACATAAAAAATAACGTAAAATAACGCAGTAACGCATCATGTAGTAACGGTAACTGAGTTATAAAAAATAACACGTTAGATTACTAGTTACCGCCGAAACTAACGGTGTTACAGTAACGCGTTACTTTGTAACGCGTTAGTCCCAACACTGGTCACAATATGTTTTACAAAGGTTAGACTTAGATGAACTTTATTGATCCACAAGGGAAATTGTTCCATACAGTAGCTCAGTTACCAAGGATGGAAAGGGTAAGGATGGAAAGGATAATGCAGGTATAAAATAGACTAATATGTACCATATTAGCAATATAAAATATAACATATATGTAATATTTACATATTATACATACAGTATATAATATATACTGATATATTTATTATTATATTATATTTTTATATAATATATACAATATATAACACATCCCAATTACCATGTACAATGTTACAGTATATGTAACAGCTGCAGCAAAAAAGGGCAGCATAAAATAGAGAGTAGAAAATATTCATTACAAACAAAGAGCGGTAGCTAACATAGAAGCGGTCAGTTAATAGACAGATATCATCTATTGCTGTATGTATTAAATATAGACATGTATTTATTAAGTCAGTTATCTGAACCACTATTGATAGTATATGCTAGCTGTTGGTGGTGGTGGTATTATACATTTTGGTTTAAAAACTGTGTTCTAGAGCCAGTGACACACAGCACCTTTAGGGAGGAAATATGCTGGATTTAAAACCTTTTGGAAACATTTTTTAATAGGTGGATGTCTACTGTCTAAATAAATTAATAATGATTAATTCAAATTAGGTAATAATTGAAAGACGCTTAATTAGGATAGAGTGTATTTTTATACCTGATATTATAAATAAAAGAGCACAAATGATTTACAACCCCCCACAAATCAATGACACGTCTGCATACTTATAATGTCATGCATGAACGACTTTGGTTACCCAGGAGACATCCATTAATGTTAAATGCCACGTTGCGCCGCCTCCTTGTTTGTCTCAGCAAACCAACTAAAGCACCAATACACTCACAAAACCAAAAATCAACACAGCCTATTTATCTTCTCAGTGCTACTATTTGTATGCATGACAGTGAAGTCAACCACAACAACCACAATAAGATTTTGAAGTTAATTCACTAGCATTCAGACTTTACTTAAATCAATAACGGAGCAGCATCTCCTCATCCAGAAACAACAACACCGGAAATGTGTCCCGTAAAAAAATGTCCGACCGGAACTCTCTAATAACTAAAGTTCCTTGGGTGAATAATGTAAACTCAGCACACCAGTATGTTTTAGCGCTTTCATGGCAAGTTTACTGACAGATATAATTAAGAACTTTACACTACTTTATAATAGAAATGTCACATAACAAGAAGATAGAGAAAAAGAAGAAGCTTATAGACTCCGGTGTCGCCACGGACTACAAAGGCGGACGCGTGCAATTTTTCAGGATTTATGCAGATCCCAAATACAGATCAGCAGGTACCAGAAGGAAAGAAATGTTGCTTTTGCTAAATATTGCGAAACAAAACACCAGATAATATGTCTTACCTTATACACACACCATAATAATACTCATATACGGTGCGGCTTCATAGCTTACCAAAGTTGTACTAAAACATTTTGATTAGAGATGTCCGATAATATCGGACTGCCGATATTATCGGCCGATAAATGCTTTAAAATGTAATATCGGAAATGATCGGTATCGGTTTCAAACTGATCGGTATCGGTTTCAAAAAGTAACATTTATGACTTTTTAAAACGCCACTGTGTACACGGACGTAGGAAGAAGTACAGAGCGCCAATAAACCTTAAAGACTGTGTTGTGTTGTGTTGTGTTGTGTTGAACAATTTCCCTTGTGGATTATCAAAGTTTGTCTAAGTCTAAGTCTAAGACACTGCCTTTGCGTGCCGGCCTAGTCACATAATATCTACGGCTTTTCACACACACAAGTGAATGCAAAACATACTTGGTCAACAGCCATACAGGTCACAGTGAGGGTGGCCGTATAAACAACTTTAACACAGTTACAAATATGCACCACACTGTGAACCCACACCAAACAAGAATGACAAACACATTTCGGGAGAGCATCCGCACCGTAACACAACATAAACACAACAGAACTAATACCCAGAATCCCTTGCAGCACTAACTCGTCCGGGACGCTACAATACACCCCCCCCCCCCCCCCACACACACACACAACCTTGTCCACCTCAACCTCCTCATGCTCTCTCAGGGAGAGCATGTCCCAAATTCCAGGCTGCTGTTTTGAGGCATGGTAAATAAAATAATGAACTTTGTGACTTCAATAACAAATATGGCAGTGCCATGTTGGCATTTTTTTCCATAACTTGAGTTGATTTATTTTGGAAAACCTTGTTACATTGTTTAATGCATCCAGCGGGGCATCACAACAAAATTAGGCATAATACGGGGGCGGTATAGCTCGGTTGGTAGAGTGGCCGTGCCAGCAACTTGAGCGTTCCAGGTTCGATCCCCGCTTCCGCCATCCTAGTCACTGCCGTTGTGTCCTTAGGCAAGACACTTTACCCACCTGCTCCCAGTGCCACCCACACTGGTTTAAATGTAACTTAGATATTGGGTTTCACTATGTAAAGCGCTTTGAGTCACTAGAGAAAAAGCGCTATATAAATATAATTCACTTCACATAATAATGTGTTAATTCCACGACAATATATATTGGTACCGGTTGATATCGGAATCGGTAATTAAGAGTTGGACAATATCGGAATATCAGATATTGGCAAAAAATCCATTATCGGACATCTTCTAATTTTGAGCGCTGTTTGTAATGTTCTATATTTTCAATGGAACATACAAAATGTTGGTGTTGTTTACTTGAGTCATATTGCCATCATAGTGCAGCCTACACGTATCTCTTATGTTTGACTGCCATCTACTGGTTAACCACATTTTTATTTCATAGAATCCTACCAATTTGGCTCATCCTGTTGCTGGGCGGGTCAAGCAAGGGGTTACACAACCTAAGAAGACGTACATTTTAAAAACAACAGAAAGACTCCTGAGCTGCAGGTAGCAGCTCTAATAATTCTAATGAGGCACCTGCCACACTGCGGTGCTGCTAATGCGCGAGCAGATTCCACTCTCTGCAGCTCAGTGGGAGACGCAGAAAACATACAGCAAACAAGACAAGGAAGGGGGAGAGAAAAAAAAAAAAGGTGTTTTTTTTTGTTTTTTTTACCTGTGTATGCACAGATTATAATTAGGCCATTAAAATAGATAAAATAAAATGTTATTCGCACAAAAAAAACAAAAAAACTTGACGGGTATTAACTGTCTTGCGGCTGTGCGGGGTGCAAACACAACGTCCTCATTCACATTCACACACCTGCGCGCCACAATTTAATTTGATATGAAGACGTATTCCCCTTCATATAAGCACTTTGCATGTACGAGGTGGCATTCATCCATTTTAAGTGCAATCTTGGAGGGGAGGTGTGGTTGATCAAAAACCATACGGCAGGTGCAGGGTCTTAATACATGAGTGAAAGAGAGCATTGGTAATTGCAGTATTTCTATTTATTTTTAGTATGCAGGTGAAGAGCGGCGGTGTAAGGAATGCTCTAAAATGACACAAACAAATACACCTGAGAGCTCGACTGTTTCCACCTGGTGAAGTCTGCCTTTTAATTGTCTGAAAGCACCGCAGAGGAGGCACTTTAACACCTGGGTGGCAGTTTTTCAGCGTATTGCAGCGGTATTTCAATCCAGACAGCAGCAGGAGGTGATTTGGCGTTTCGCATTACGGCACATGTAATGGGCTGGCCTGCGCAATTATACCTCGCGGTGTTGAGCAGGTGAGATAACCCAGCGCAGGTCATACGGTATTACTGATTCGGTGGCAGAAACTTCTTGGTTGGCTGCAGTCGTGAAAACTTTTTTACCTTAAGGCCGTTCCCGCTTTGCAGAAATAGTTGCTCTTATAATTGTCTTGGAGGAGACAAAAAGGTCTAAATCTTAACAGTCATGCTGTTAAACGTACTGTGTAGGCGCAGTAATGCTTAATTAGAATAACAATATGTTTATTATTGGGGTTGTCAGGGGTTTAGTACCGCAATGCTTCGTTATAGAAGAGTTTTTTCAAATGTTGCTTACCCATGTAAATAAATAACGCATTAGCTGTCAGCAGTGCAGTTCTCTATCACAGCAAAGCACAATGATATACCGTATTTTCCGGACCATAGGGCGCACTGGATTATAAGGCGCACTGCCGATGAATGGTCTATTTTGGATCTTTTTTCATATATTAGGCGCACCGAATTACACGGCGCATTAAAAGAGTCTTTTTTTTTTTTTTTTTTTTTTCTACATTGAAAACAATTCCTTGTGGTCTACATAACATGTAATGGTGGTTATTTGGTCAAAATGTTGCATAGATTATGTTTTACAGATAATCTTCAAGCCGCTTTCACTTCCGGGTGCGCCATTTTGTGGGCTGTCTTATATACGTGGCTCACCTTGGGCAGCCTCTTCTCCCCGCCATCTTTGTTGTAGCGGTGTAGTGTGCAAGGACGGGAGTGGAAGAAGTGTCAAAAGATGGAGCTAACCGTTTTATTGACATTCAGACTTTACTTAAATCAATAACGGAGCAGCATCTCCTCATCCGGAAACAACAACACCGGAAATGTGTCCCGTGAAAAATCTCTAAAAACTAAACTTCCTTGGGTGAATAATGTAAACTCACTACACCGGTATGTTTTAGCGCTTTAATGGGAAGTTTACTGACAAATATAAGTAATAACTTTACACTACTTTATATTAGAAATGCAACAGAGGAGGATGAATGTCCCATAACAACAAGATAGAGACAAAGAAGAAGCGTATCGACTACAAAGGCGGATGCGCGCAATTTTTCCGGATTTATGCAGATCCCAAATACAGATCAGCAGGTACCAGAAGGTAAGAAAAGTTGCTTTTGCAGAATATTGCCAAACAAAACGCCAGATAATGTCTTACCTTATACACACACCATAATAATACTCGTATGTTGAAGCACATCAAGCGGTGCGGCTTCATAGCTTACAAAGTCGTACTAAAACATTTTGATACATTTTTGAGCTCCGTGTGTAATGTTCCATATTCTCAATGGAACATATAACATGTTGGTGTTGTTTACTTGAGTCATATTGACATCATAGTGCAGCCTACACTTATCTCTTATGTTTGACTGCCATCTACTGGTCACACCTATCATTACACCATGTACCAAATAAAATAGCTCCGAGGTGGGTAAACTCAACCAAACTTATTCCTTACATTAAGCGCACCGGGTTATAAGGCACACTGTTGAGTTTGAGGGAAAACAATTATTTGAAGTGTGCCTTATAGTCGGAAAATACGGTACTAACTAATTAAATGAATAATGTACAACACTGTACTGACCACCTTATTTTTTTAATTAAAACATTTTAAAAATAAGAGTTGTCTTATATTTACACTGCAGATACATCTAAAATGACTTAACCCCAAACCAGTCAGAGCTTTTCTTCCTGTCACTCACACACATTGGTCACCAAGAGAGGTTCAGTGGTGACACATATTGAAAACATGACTCAAATATATTTACATATAAATTGGTGACCCCAACTTATGAGCACATTTCATTCCTCAACAGCGCTCGTATTTCAAAACAATTAGTTCTCAATTCAGCTCTGCCTATTGAAATTAATTAAAATCAATTCAATCTGTGCTTGGTCTTTTTAAAACACCAAAATAAATATACACATGAAAAACAATAACATTACTTGTACTACAAACTACAGTAGTTTTATGAAATAATGTAATAATATTGTTCAGCATTTACTTTGGGGAGCTGACTTTTACCGGTGACTATTTCGGGTTGCTTCTCCGTTATGTAACACATAGGATCTAGAAAATTGTTGTCTATGCTAAACCCTGACGTATTTGAGTGACGGAAAAGAGAGGTCATATAAACTGAAACTGAACTGAATATCTGATACCACCACGAGCCAGGGTATCTTCTTGCCCCTAACACAAGACTGGTAGTCCTTGCAGTTCAGTTGAGTAAACAAACACCCTCCCAGACACGATGTATTTTTTTCAAATGCAACCGTCTATTTATAGTGCAGTTGCATTCAATTGAACCTAACAAAGCCAGTTCACAAATACATTCTTGGCATCACACAGTGGCATAAAAAAAATAAATGTTATAACGTCAAGTCTCTCTGCTAACATAACCAGAGGCACAAGTGTGAGTCACCCTGACATGCGAGTGTGAGTGCCAATGTAGACGCGGCGAAAGAGAGAGAAGGAAGGAAGGAGAACGAAGTGTGAGGTGACAGCACCTACCCCGCTAAACAATTGATTAGAAGAGTCGGGGACATGTTTTATCCACGCTATTTCCTGCCGCGATACACGTCCTTTACAATGACTTCCTGTCATTAATATGGTGACGGCCTGCTAGGATGAGCTGGCAAAGATATCCAGTCTGGAGCCGTGGCAGTGTGCACACAGTGCAGGATTTTTATTTGCAAAGGGTGTGGCAAGATTTTACAAAGTGGTTTCTTGATTGGATACCTACACTTTTAAACACGATTACATTTTTTTAATCGGATTTAAAATAGTAGATAGTGTTTTTTGTTTTTGTTTATTTTTTGTGTACTAATGACTTTGTTTGCTCAAAAATCGTTTGTAATAAAAGAGAATACATATTTACAGAAGTCGGTAGCACTCACTGTACGAAAGCCTATTGTGTGCCTTTAACCAGTTTTGTAATGTTTCTATGCATTTAGGTTGATAGGTCAATCTGTGACGTCATTTCCCCTTTAAAGCACGTCTTTGTCAGAATAGCCGGTTTCAATCAGTGGTGGCAGCCAGCCTTGTGTGCGTTGACGACTAAATGTAAGTTTTGTTACATACTGTTACAGCATTTGAACTGAATGTCGTGCCTTGCTACTTCTGCAAATGTTTGGTGCTAAGATCAGTTGTTTTTGGGTCGATTGAGAGCTAATTAGTCTCGTTGACGGCGTTTACACTCACGTGTAGTTTATTTAACGTCATTGCAACTGCGATGGCGGAGTTTGGCCTTTAGATGGCGACAGAGACCACATAATCGCCATGTATGGCTCTGAAGCTTAGAAACTTGTTGGAAGTTCATACATAGTTAAATGCAGTATATATGTTGTTGTTATGCACACCTTTATATTATATTATATTATGTTGTATTATGTATGCATATCCATGTATATTGCTGCATATTAATGAGTATATAATTGGATTGTAATTTTTCCTCTTTTCTTTATTTGTTTAGACCACACACACACACACAAAACCACACACATTCACATCTACCTTTCAGCAATAAAGATGATTAAAGGATTCTCTGGCCGGAATCTGTCCATCGTGTCCCAACTCTAAAAGAACTACTATCCCTTCCTTACATTGGTCCTTCGAGCCGGATAGAGTTCCACCAACAGACACTATGGAGTCATCACCTGCTGATCACCAGCCCTCTGTCAGGCCAAAGAGAGACATTCGACTACCACAGCATTTGGCCCCTTACGATGTCACCCTCCTTCCCTCTCAACTGCCTGCTGCCCAAATCTCCTCACTACCAGTAGGACAACACGGTGAAGCAAGACCAACCAGAGCTAGGAGTGCGTCAGAGTACCAGTCATCTGCTTCTTCACGTCGATCCTCTCGGCGATCGCATGGGTTTCAACTGCTCCAAAATATTCCGGATGTTCAAACAGCTGCCCTAGAGGAGCGAATTAAAGGTTTGGAGCTTGCTGACCTACAGCAAGAAATAGAGGAGGAAAGGAAAGCTGACTTGGAGGCGAAGAGATTGGATGCACAAGCTAAAGAAGGACCAAGATTACAAGAGGATGCTCACCTTGCCAAGGAGAATATGGCAAGGGAAATGGAACGGCGCAGACGCTTAAAGAAACTGGAGAAAGACTTACATATTGCCCGTATTGTCAAGTCATTCCTGTCGGAGTCTGAAGATGATGCAATGTCAACAACGTCAGCTCCGCCCGCTGCTGACATGCTTCAGCTCCCATCAATAACTCCAATGAAATCCGCTGCCGCTATCCCGATTACACAGCCATTGACAACGATTCCCATTCTTGTCCAAGGTGCAAAAACTTGTGTCCCGACTTTAGTAGGCCCCACTACAGCTCCTGTCTCTGTCACAGCTCCTGCATCTGTGTCTTTCACAAGTCAACATATGCCAGTCTTTCCCACATCTAGTTATGCATCAACAATGACACATGCAGCCGCAGTGCCACAAACCATGCAAACTTTTGTGCCACAACCACCAGTTCCAGCTGGTGCACCTCCTCCTGCTGGGCAGTATGTTCAATACACATTACCATCTGCTACTCCAGCCCCGGCAGCACCACCCTGGTCCTACCCGGGCATCGAGACGCTGATCGCTACATCCTATGGCATTCCCAAACCAGTACTTCCAAGGTTTGAGAGTGACAGGGAAAGTGATTTTGCCCTACTCAAGATGGCGCTAGAGAACTTGATGAATAGTCATCCTCACCTGAGCAAGCAATACAAATATCAAGTTCTACTAAATCAGCTCAAACTCCCTAACGCTCTGCAGTTAGCCAAGTCATTCATGTATGACCCAAACCCGTACACGGCTGCGCTAGGGGCTCTACAAGACACATATGGCCAGCCTAGACAACTAGTACAGAGTGAACTAGGAGCTATCCTGAACTCACCCACCATCAAAGTGGGGGATGCAGAAGCTTTCGACACCTTCGCTCTCTCAGTTTAGACCTTAGTTGGTATGTTGCGGACTTTAGAGGAACCCCTTGGATACGAGCTCAAATGTGGTTCTCACGTTGACCATCTAATAAGTAAAATGCCTCCTGCACACCGAGATGGATTTATGGAATACTGTCTTTGTCGAGGCATCCTACAGCCAGGTACCAACCAAACTTACACCCTGCCCGACCTGGCATCCTGGCTCCAAGTTAAAGCTCAAGCTAAGCGCCTGGCCAGCCGAGTCACTCACCTCTACAACCCGGGGCCTCCTCCTGCCAAGAGGGATTATAATAGTCCATGGCCCAAACAAAGGACAGCATCAGTTCTCCTATGTTCTGGTGAGACTGGTAGCAGCCAGAGCACCAATCTGACAAAGTCACAACCCTTTAAACCTAGTCCTTATTGTCCATTTTGCAACAGTAAAGAACATTACCTCAACTCATGCCTGGACTTCAAGAAACTGAATACCAGTGAGATCAATAAGTGGATCCAAGAAGGTAACAGATGTTGTAGTGCGGTCGTGGCCACAAAGCTGCAGCATGTACGCTTAAACGCCCTTGTAAATTATGCAAAGAGACGCACCTCACAGTACTGCATGACACGATCCAAGAGTCATCTCAACAAGTCCTGATGATGAGTAACCAAAAACCCACAGTCTACCTGGAACAGCCTCAAAGCCCTCAAAGAGTTTTGCTGAAAGTTGTTAAAGTGCTCCTACAAAATGGAGACCGCACTCTAGAGACATTTGCTGTGCTCGATGATGGTTCTGAGAGAACACTCATCCTCCCCTATGCAGTAGAGCAACTACAACTTGCTAAGCATCCTGAAACCCTTCACCTGAGAACTGTTCAACAAGAAGTGAAAGTGCTCAATGGTTCGTCAGTCAGCCTTCAAGTCTCCCCCATCTTCAAGCCAAGCAAGAAGTATTGGATTAAAAATGCCTTCATAGCTGAGAATCTGAGCCTATCTCAGCACACATATCCAGTAGCGGCCCTCCAAAAACGCTACGAGCACCTCAAAGACCTTCCTTTGCTGCCTATCCATCGAGCGCAACCGCTACTCCTCATAGGTTCTGATATGTCTCAGCTTCTTGCTCCTACAGAGCCGGTGCGAGCAGGCCCATCTGGCGGCCCCATAGCAGTCTGTACCAACCTAGGCTGGTCCCTACAAGGTCCGTCTGTGATTTATGCATCTTCCCATCAGCCTTCCTGTCTGCACGTTACCACTGAATCCCCATATACCGAACTTTTCAAGAATGTGGAACGTCTCTGGCAGATCGATACTCTCCCTTACGTCAACGAGAAGATTGCATCTCGTTCCAAGCAGGACCAACAAGGTCTCTCTCTTTTACAGACTGACTCTAAGCGTGTACCTGTTGATGGTATCCAGCGCTACGCGACACCCCTGTTACTTCGCCAGCCAAGCACTATGCTATGTGCACCCTCAGATGCTGTAGTGCCAAACTTACGCAGCATTGAACGCAGGTTGGCCAAAGACCCTCACCTTGCAACCTCTTATCGTAGAGAGATGGACAAACTTATCAAAACAGGATACGTTGCTGAGATTCCTTCAGAGGAGGCAGCAAAGAGTACTGAGTCATGGTACGTACCACATCATATGGTGCACCACAATGGGAAAGACAGAGTGGTCTTCAACTGTTCTTTCTCCTACAATGGCCAGTCTTTGAATGATCATCTCCTCCCTGGACCAACGTTGGGCCCTACTATGATTGGAGTCCTCTTGCGGTTCCGATGTCATGCAATAGCCATAAGCGGGGATATCAAGTCAATGTTTCACCAGATCCGCTTACTTGACCATGATAAACCACTCCTTCGATTCCTGTGGCGGAACATGGACAGGGAATCTAGAGCGCAGATCTTTGAATGGCAGGTCCTACCTTTCGGAACAACCTGCAGCCCCTGTTGTGCAGTGTACGCCTTACAGCAGCACGTCAGGGACTATGAGCCACCAGACTCTCTGCTCATGCAAGTGGTTGAGCACTCCTTCTATGTGGATAATTGCCTCCACAGTCTGAGTATGGTTGAAGAAGCCAAAGCTCTCATTGACACTCTGCGTGAACTTCTTAGCGAGGGAGGTTTCGAGATCCGACAGTTGGCTAGCAACATGCCAGAAGTTGTGGCCCATCTACCACCTGATGCACGATCAGCAACTAGTGAGCTGTGGTTATCCAAAGCAAGTGATAACCTCCACGAACCCACCCTTGGACTATGCTGGGATTGTTTGAATGACATGCTGAGTTTCAAGCGTCACACAACAGAATCATCAGCTGCCACTCTTCGAAATGTCTACAGTGTCCTGGCCAAGCTTTATGACTCCCTAGGATTCATTGTACCATTTACCACTCGGTGTAAGGTGCTCATCCAAGATATGTGGAAGTCCAACCTCGGCTGGGACGACCAGATCCAGCCTGCAGATCTCCTTGACAAGTGGTCAACCTGGGTACGTGAGATTCCCACTTTACAACAATTTAAGGTGCCCCGTTCCTATGTACCTTTTACTGTGAACACTCCCACTGCAACCAGACATATTCACATCTTCTGCGATGCCTCCGAGCGCGCCTATGGGTCAGTGGCCTTTATGCAGTCAGTAGATGACAATCAGCACACCCATGTGTCTTTCGTGTTCGCCAGATCACGAGTTTCACAGAAAAAGCAACTAGCATCCCGCGACTAGAGCTCAGTGCTGCACTTACAGGAGCACAGCTGGCCAAAGTGATAGAGACAGAGCTTGGTGTCCCTTCAGATCGCATCACGCTATGGTCAGACTCAACTACCGTGCTGCACTGGATCAGATCAGAATCGTGTCGCTTCAAAGTATTTGTGGGGACTCGCATCACCGAAATCCAAACCCTTACAAACCCCACTCAGTGGCGTTATGTTGATTCTCTGAACAATCCAGCAGACGATATCACTCGTGGACTCACCCTGCAGGAAATGATCCAAGAGCACCGCTGGAATAAGGGCCCGCACTTCTTTTACCTGCCAGAAAATGAGTGGCCCAATTTGTCTACATCTGACCTGGAACCGGATGCCACAGAGCTGAGGAAATCCGCCTTCGTTGGAACTATTTCCTGTGCTTCATCCACTCAGCTTACTGATTTCAGTAAGTTCTCCACATGGAAACAGCTTCTACAAGAGACAGCTAGCTCCCTTCATGGGGCGGCTGATGCTGGTGCTTCATCCCCACCTTCCGCCGTGGATTTTCTGCAAGAACGTAACAAGTGGAGGAACGATGGCAAGACCCCTTTGGCCGGTCAAGTTGTCTTGATAGTGGATCCTCAACCCCCCCGAGGATCGTGGCCTGTAGGACGGATCACTCAGACACATCCAGGAGCAGATGGACGGGTCCGGACTGCCAGAGTACAAGTGAAGAATCGCACCTACCTTCGCCCAGTCGCCCGACTGATCATGCTTCCACCTCTTGATGACGAGGACACTACCTCATAGACTTTCTTCTAGTTTCAACTGCCATACGGACAGTTGGGGGCGGCTGTGTACGAAAGCCTATTGTGTGCCTTTAACCAGTTTTGTAATGTTTCTATGCATTTAGGTTGATAGGTCAATCTGTGACGTCATTTCCCCTTTAAAGCACGTCTTTGTCAGAATAGCCGGTTTCAATCAGTGGTGGCAGCCAGCCTTGTGTGCGTTGACGACTAAATGTAAGTTTTGTCACATACTGTTACAGCATTTGAACTGAATGTCGTGCCTTGCTACTTCTGCAAATGTTTGGTGCATTGTATGCTAAGATCAGTTGTTTTTGGGTCGATTGAGAGCTAATTAGTCTCGTTGACAGCGTTTACACTCACGTGTAGTTTATTTAACGTCATTGCAACTGCGATGGCGGAGTTTGGCCTTTAGATGGCGACATAGACCACATAATCGCCATGTATGGCTCTGAAGCTTAGAAACTTGTTGGAAGTTCATACATAGTTAAATGCAGTATATATGTTGTTGTTATGCACACCTTTATATTATATTATATTATGTTATATTATGTATGCATATCCATGTATATTGCTGCATATTAATGAGTGTATAATTGGATTGTAATTTTTCCTCTTTTCTTTATTTGTTTAGACCACACACACACACACAAAACCACACACATTCACATCTACCTTTCAGCAATAAAGATGATTAAAGGATTCTCTGGCCGGAATCTGTCCATCGTGTCCCAACTCTAAAAGAACTACTATCCCTTCCTTACACTCACCATAAAAACATTTTAAAATTCACAGTTAATACATGTGATCGGTATTGGTATCGGCCTATATCAATCATGGATGATCGTATCGGAATCAGCAGCATAAAACCCGGATCATAACACCCCGATAGACCAGCTTGTATTGTATTCATTGTTGCTCTCCAATAATTTTGCATGAATAACACTTACTGTATGTTTTCATATTTTGTCTTAACTTTTTTTTTTAATTATTTATCCATTTGTCACAAATCCAGTGAACGGAGTTTTAATTAAAATCAAATGCAACTGCCTGTAGAATTACAGAACAAATGTAGGAGGAAAGAAATGTCATGGTCCATGTTAAAACCATATGTACTATTAGGAAAGACACATTTGAATAGGATGAATTGTAGCAAATTGTATTCAATTATATAGCAACAAAGATGCACAAATTCCACAGAAAATGTACCCACAAGGTAATTTTGTCAAATAAGAAAATAATGAACTGAGCATGTTGGGCTGTGGGGCTTGTTGTGAAGTGTAATTAACGTTTAAGCCACCATTAGATCGATCTGTAAACAAAATTCACTTAAGCGGTTTAACTTAATGTCTTGGCATAAACACTAATGTCTGATATTTTTTACAAGCATCAACATTTATAACGCGGTGCACACAAGTGAACAGCGCTAACACAACATGACAAATGTCTAGGCAGGTCCCTCAAAGCACACCATTGAGGCAGGCTGACAATGCCAGGAAAGCATGACTATGGTATTTATTTATTCCTGTTTTTATTATTAACCCTGTCAACATATGACGTGATTAATGATATTAATCCATCATCATTAATTATCTGATTAAGAATGTTTACGCAGTCAACTAGCAAATGTTAAAGGTGTTTAATAAACACGTTAAGTGTATAAACCAGGGGTCCCCAAACTACGGCCTGCTAGCGTCCAAAATCAGGCCCGCGGGAAGTCCCAAGTATAAAAAAATAAAAAATAAAAAATTCTGTCTTTTCTTATCCACTTTGTACCGCTTGCTACTCACGGTGTCTCCTAGCCGCTCAGGCAAATCATATTGTCTAAAAATGCATTTTCTCATCGATAACATGACATCATCGCGCACGTGGAAATATATATATATATATATATATATATATATATATATATATATATATATATATATATATATATATATATATATATATATATATATATATAGACAGCCCGGCCCCCGGCCAAATTGTTTTAACCCAATGCGGCCCCCGAGTCAAAAAGTTTG
The DNA here is from genome assembly GCF_033978785.1 of Entelurus aequoreus. Classification (NCBI taxonomy): domain Eukaryota; kingdom Metazoa; phylum Chordata; class Actinopteri; order Syngnathiformes; family Syngnathidae; genus Entelurus; species Entelurus aequoreus. The sequence continues at coordinate 66,099,681 of NC_084735.1, read as the reverse complement.
GGGACCCCTGGTATAAACATAACCTTCTTTCTTCAGTCGAGTTGCTCATGCAAAATAAATCACAATTTTTATAGATTAGAATAATTTTGATGAATCAAAATAAATCCATTGCAAGCTTGTGATTAAGCTGATTATAAATGTTTATCAATTGACAGCTGCAGTTTTAGTATTCTGCCGAACAACTGATTATTTTAATCAGAATAATCACATGTTTGAATTGGGATTAATCATGATTAATTATAGGTTATTACTTGCTTGCATAATGTATTTTTTTTTTTTTTTTTAAAGACCCCAATGTTTGGATACAAAGGTAATTTTACTGTCAGAATGTCATTCAGTAACATTTTAAAAATGTTGTACTAGAATATATGTCATTTAATTGCTCAAAACTTGGTAACAATATAATTTAAAGTCCCATCTGTGTTCATTTTGAAGTATGAACTGATCTGTATATCAACACACACCTTTTTAGCACACCTTAGCGTATCAGTATGTGGAATTGAATTATGGAATGGATAAAGCAAAGAAGTCAATGTACTAATATGATACAGTTTAAGAAATTGTTTAAACTCAAAGTCTTTACAAGTACAAGGAAGAAGAATACTGATAGCAATCTTGAACCTGAATGACACATGATTTATGAATGACACATGATTTATCACCTATTCAGTACATTATGTGAACCACACAGTAAATTTACTACCTATTCATGTGAACTATATTGATATGTATTTCTTTATTTATACATTGGTGTTGTGTTTCATCCATCCATTTTCTACCGCTTGTCCCTATAGGGGTCGCGAAGGGTGCTGGAGCCTATCTTAACTGCATTCGGGTGGAAGGCGGTGTATACCCTGGACAAGTCGCCACCTCATCACAGGGCCAACACAGATAGACAGATAACATTGACACTCACATTCACACACTAGGGCCAATCCAGTGTTGCCAATCAACCTATCCCCAGGTGCATGTGTTTGGAGGTGGGAGGAAGCCGGAGTACCCGGAGGGAACCCACGCAGTCACGGGGAGAACATGCAAACTCTACACAGAAATCCCCTGAACCCGGGTATCGAACCCAGGACCTTTGTATCATGAGGCATATGCACTAACCCCTGTTGCACCGTGCTCCCTTGTTGCTGTGTTAAAGATTGAATGAGGAAGTGAACAATGGTGTTAGAAAGTATTTCCAGACAGGAAAGGGGTAGGATTAAATAAGATCTGCTTCTTCCTACTCCTTTTCGGACATTTTAGAATGTGAAACTGTAAACATTTAACTGTAAGCATGCGCGGAACATCACTAAGTTGTTATTATTTAAATTTTTCTACTTGTTTGTTGCTGTTTAGTTCTGGGCTTTTTCTTTTTTTTTTTCTTTTAACATGTCGAAAATAACAATTTACAATACAATATTTGCGTTAAAAAAATGGTGCTTTTAATCTGCATAAGTACAGTACATGATTAACGCAATTTTTTTTTTGTGAGTCATGTTTGTCCTTCATTTTCGAAGATGACCAGGTGACTTCACGTTGATTTGTGTGTGCGAAGATGGCTGATGAGGCCAATCCTTGCGCGGAATGACCGGCTGCAGTGAGGGCAGGTTATGGCTGGGGGGTGGCTGGCAGAGAGGGAGGAACTGTCTCTGGTCTTGCGGAGCTGTCGCTTCTGTTGGGCTTCATGGATGCGTTTTTCCTCGAAGTCTGCTACACCATGCCAGACTGCAGAGCGCCAGTTTGAACGGTGTTAGGCATCGGCTTCCCATGTCTCTGGGTCCAGACCACAGCCCTTGAGACTAGCCTTTAGGGTGTCCTCAAAGCGTTTCCGCTGTCCGCCGCGTGAGCGCTTTCCATGGTGCAGTTCACCGTACAGGAGCATTTTTGGGAGGCGTTCATCTGACATGCGGCAGACATGGCCAGCCCATCTCAGCTGGGAACGCTTGAGGATGGCATAGATGCTATCCATCTCAGCCTTGTGGAGGACCTCAGTGTCTGGGATCTTGTCCTGCCACCTGATGTTGAGCAGCCTCCTGAGAGATCTCATGTGGAAGGCGTTGAGCTGTTTAGCATGCCGGCTGTATACAGTCCAGGTCTCACAGGCATACATCAGGGCGGGTAGGACAACAGCACGGCAGACCTTAAGTTTGGTCCGTAGGCTAAGCCCTCTGGGCTCCCAGACAGAACTGCCGAGTCGGCCAAATGCAGCACTTCCATGCATGACCTCCTCATCGATGTTGCCCACGCGTGACAAGGTGCTACCCAGGTAGACAAACTTTTCAGCAGCTTTGAGGTCCTCACCATTTACGCTGACGAGGGGCTCAGTGTACGGGTCTCCAGGAGCAGGTTGATGCATAACCTCTGTTTTCTTTGTACTGATGGTGAGTCCAAAGTCTGAGCATGCTGTGGCAAAGTTGTTCATGCTCCGTTGCATTTCCAGCTCGTTGGAAGCATTCAGGGCACAGTTGTCCGCAAAGAGAAAGTCGTGAACCTTGGTGGTCTGTACTTTTGTCTTTGCCTGGAGTCTTTGCAGATTAAACAGCCTGCCATCAATGCGGTAGCGCAGGTCTATCCCCATGTCCCCAGACCGGAGAGCATCTGTCAGCATGGCTGAGAACATCATACTGAACAGAGTGGGTGCCAGAACACAGCCTTGTTTGACTCCATTTTCCACATGGAAAGGCTCAGATGATGCGCCGTTGTCCTGGACTTGTGCCTGCATTCCATCATGGAATTCACGGACCATGTTTATGAAGATGTTAGAGCAGCCAAACTTGGCCATGATCTTCCAGAGGCCCTCTCGGCTGACAGTGTCGAAGGCCTTCGTCAGATCTACAAAGGTGGAGTATAGAGTGACGTTTTGTTCTCTGCACTTCTCTTGGAGTTGGCGACCGGCGAAGATCATGTCCACTGTACCACGACCCTGCCTGAATCCGCATTGGCTCTCCGGTAGGAGGTCTTCGTGTTCGAGATGTTCCGTCAGGCGGTTTAGCAGAATTCTGGCCAGGATCTTTCCTGGTCTGCTTCTTCCTACTCCTTTTCGGACATTTTAGAATGTGAAACTGTAAACATTTAACTGAAAGCATGTGCGGAACATCACTAAGTTGTTATTATTTTAATTTTTCTACTTGTTTGTTGCTGTTTAGTTCTGGGCTTTTTCTTTTTTTTTTTTTTTTAACATGTCGAAAATAACAATTTACAATACAAAATTTGCGTTCAAAAAAATGGTGCTTTTAATCTGCGTAAGTACAGTACATGATTAACGCAATTTTTTTTTGGTGAGTCACTGCACGAGTTAATGCATTCAATTTGACAGCCCGAGTTGAAACCCATTTTATTGAAAAAAGCAAATGTAAGAGCATGAAAGATCCCATTTATTATGTTTAACACAGGCCCTTCTGGCTGGTAAATCCAAATAGAGCAACCTGAAGTGTATAATCAACTTGTACCTGCATCCAGTCGTCATGGAAACAAGAGCGATCTGAGAGAAGAAAGGTGAGCGAACAAGAAAGACAAGACAGAACTCTGGTACCATGGAGATAAAATACTCGACAGATGGATGGAGTTATCACTTATGCAGATTCCACATAATCTTTATTCCGCCGCGTTGTTATCGTTCTCCTTGCAACATACGACGCTTCCGCTCAGGGGGAAGGGGGAAAAGGATAAAGTTTGCCTGTCACTGAATGTCAGATAGTAAGGAAATGTCTAGTGATATTTCTTCACTGTGTTCGTTCTGAGTGGATAAAAAGCTTTAGCGATAAAAAATATATATATTTATATATATATATATATATATATATATATATATATATATATATATATATATATATATATATATATATATATATATATATATATATATATATATATGGATTTCTGTTTCAGGCTATCAGATAATCTTTTCGGATTCAACCTTGAATTTCCATTAAAAATAATAGGAAGGGCACATTTTTTCTCCAACTTAAGGGCATTGGACTTAATATTGTTTTGGGATAAAACATTTTTTCACTATTGAAAACATCTCACCAAAGATTATTCAGGTGGGTTCACAAAAGCTACCAAGTTCCCCCGGTCTAATAATGTCAAATAATTAACTAGGGCATTCTTTCTGAGAAAACCAGCTGCCCAACAAGTAAACAGGAATGTTTTGAGCCGCATGTGGCTTTTAATAACATGGATGTGTAACTACTGCAGCGCTCCAGCTGAGTCGACTTTGTGTAGGCAAATATAAGGCTGTGCTGATAAAAACAATATCGACTTTACTATTAATTGGCAAAACAGTATCAACAATCAAGTTTGGTTGTGCCATCTTGCTGTCCCGCTGTTGATTATCTGCACGGAGTGATAAAATAAAATAAAAATGAGTGCTGCAGAGAACAAATTGTCGATAAAACAGGAAAAGTCACCTCGACAGTAAGTATAGTCCTTTAACCCTCGTTCGTTCCCTATTCTTTTTTTTTTTTCCCCGTTCCCTATTCGGCTGTATGGAAAAAACAGGTAGGATCTAAAGTGCAGGATAAATCAAACAAATAACAAAATATAACCATCACGCTACTTAAAAAAAAAAATAAAATATCTAAATAACAATTACTGCATAACATAAATTATTTGCCATACTTACATAAGAATAACAGACCCAAATACATGTTACACAGACCACATACACTACCGTTCAAAATATTGGGGTCACATTGAAATGTCCTTATTTTTGAAGGAAAAGCACTGTACTTTTCAATGAAGATAACTTTAAACTAGTCTTAACTTTAAAGAAATACACTCTATACATTGCTAATGTGGTAAATGACTATTCTAGCTGCAAATGTCTGGTTTTTGCTGCAATATCTACATAGGTGTATAGAGGCTCATTTCCAGCAACTATCACTCCAGTGTTCTAATGGTACAATGTGTTTGCTCATTGGCTCAGAAGGCTAATTGATGATTAGAAAACCCTTGTGCAATCATGTTCACACATCTGAAAAGAGTTTAGCTCGTTACAGAAGCTACAAAACTGACCTTCCTTTGAGCAGATTGAGTTTCTGGAGCATCGCATTTGTGGGGTCAATTAAACGCTCAAAATGGCCAGAAAAAGAGAACTTTCATCTGAAACTCGACAGTCTATTCTTGTTCTTAGAAATGAAGGCTTTTCCACAAAATTGTTTGGGTGACCCCAAACTTTTGAACGGTAGTGTTAATTTCTGGCAGTAAAACTACAACAAAATGTTCTTTTCAGGTTTTAATTTTCACACTATTTTGTTACACTTCATACACTTCCGACGTGGCGATGTTGGGAGAGTGGCCGTGCCAGCAACCTGAGGGTTCCTGGTTCGATCCGCAGCTTCTACCAACCTACTCACATCCGTTGTGTCCTTGAGCAAGACACTTCACCCTTGCTCCTGATGGGTCGTGGTTAGGGCCTTGCATGGCAGCTCCCGCCATCAGTGTGTGAATGTGGAAATAGTGTCAAAGTGCTTTGAGTACCTTGAAGGTAGAAAAGCACTATACAAGTATGACCCATGTACATTTACATTTACATATTCCTTATTGTTGCACCTTAATTTAAAGAGATTCTTGTTTAGTATTTATTATGATTTTAGAATTGTGTTTACATTGATTAAGTGTTTGCCATGGTTGTGTTGACATTGATAGTTGAGGGGATTATAATCAGAGGAATGTTACATTTAAAATAAAAATGTTTACATTCAATATATTTTTCCTAAAAAATAAAATAAATATGTAAATATTAAAAAAAAGTATATTGTTCTATTGTGATATTTTTCAGCTATGTCGCCCAGCCCTAGGCAAGTATATAAGTGACGACACGCAGAAGCAACGCCCTCTTATGTCCTTTTATCCGAGCCCGCCAGGAGCCACATTTATCTTGCTGTGCCCTGCCAGTTATTGCCATTAAACCAATCACTTACAGTACAATCGCCTCAACTGCTGTCGATACAGTCATCGATTGAACACGCCGCCTCCTCTTTCAGAGTGGCGGGCTGGGAACATCAATCACTTCCTCTCGCTTATGCACTTTTAATGAAAATGCCCTGTTTACAGTACAACAAGTCAGAGAGGGAAACTGTAACAAAAATCCGCTAAATGTGTGTGTTGCTGAGGATGATCAATGACTAGACTCTAAGGGGAAGTGGCACAGATTAGGGAAAGGTATCATTTGCATTGCAACTGATATTTGTACCAAATCGGTATTCTAAGAATGGTGCCCTCCGCATCATTGTATAAAGCACAGGGTTCAAAGATTGGGATATTGTAGTGAAGTGATGGATGTGAAGTTGGCACATTGTGTAATTCGTAAATAAAAACAGAACACAATGATTTGCAAATTATTTCAACCTATATTCAACTGAATTAAGTTGAAACAGCTTAAGTTGTTCAACAGTCCGGGGGTCTCCGTTGTGGTATCTTAGGCTCCATATTATACCACACATTTTCAATGGGAGACAGGTCTGGACTACAGGCAGGCCAGTCTAGTACCCGCACTCTTTTACTATGAAGCCACGTTGATGTAACACATGGCTTGGCATTAGCTTGCTGAAATAAGCAGGGGCGTCCATGAAAAAGACGTTGCTTGGATGGCAACATATGTTGCTCCAAAACCTGTATGTACCTTTCAGCATTAATGGTGCATTCACAGATGTGTAAGTTACCCATGCCTTGGGCACTAATACACCCCCATACCATCACAGATGCTGGCTTTTCAACTTTGAGCCTATAACAATTTGTCTTTGTTCCGGAGGACAAAACGTACACAGTTTCCAAATACAATTTGAAATGTGGACTTGTCAGACCACAGAACACTTTGCATCAGTCCATCTTAGATGAGTTCGGGCTCAGCGAAGCCGGCAGCGTTTCTGGGTGTTGTTGATAAATGGCTTTTGCTTTGCATAGTAGAGTTTTAACTTGCACTTACAGATGTAGCGACAAACTGTAGTTATTGACAGTGGTTTTCTGAAGTGCTCCTAAGCCCATGTGGCGATATCCTTCACACACTGATGTCGCTTTTTGATGCAGTACCGCCTGAGTGATCGAAGGTCCGTAATATAATCGCTTACTTGCAGTGATTTCTCCAGATTCTCTGAACCTTTTGATGATATTACGGACCATAGATGGTGAAATCCCTAAATTCCTTGCAATAACTTGTTGAGAAATTTGTTTTCTTAAACTGTTCGACAATTTGCTTACGCATTTGTGCACAAAGTGGTCACACTCGCCCCATCCTTGTTTGTGAATGACTGAGCATTTCATGGAAGCTGCTTGTATACCCAATCATGGCACCCACCTGTTCCCAATTAGCCTGTTCACCTTTGGGATGTTCCAAATAAGTGTTTGATGAGCATTCCTCAACTTTCTCAGTCTTTTTTGCCACCTGTGCCAGCTTTTTTTAAACATGTTGCAGGCATTAAATTCCAAATTAGCTACTATTTGCAAAAAATAAAATTTTCTAGTTTGAACGTTAAGTATCTTGTCTTTACAGTCTATTCAATTGAATATAGATTGAAAATGATTTGTAATTAATTGTATTCTGTTTTAATTTATAATTTCAACAACTTCACTGGTTTTGGGTTTTTTAAATAAAATACATTCAATCATTTTATTGCAGCAATACAGAAAATAGAGAACTTGCAAAAAACTACTTTTGTGTTGTAATATTAATGCTCATAGCTCCAGGGGGATGTGAATACAACCTTTCTGGCTGTAACTGCCATTGGTGCATAATGATGAAGTGCTGTGTTGTTGTTGCACGGTCTCTGCAAGTTTCAACGAGTCAAATTGAAGACTTTTTTTAAAGACCATATTGAAAAATATTTAGGACCATTTCACATCCATACTGACAAAAAAGTAAAAAAGACTAAGGGAATTCGGAGGTCCAGAATTAATTGTATGTATATCAATTAATGCACTGCTCTTTAACATTGGTAAACTAAATGCTCATCATAACTAAAACACCAAAAGCCTCTTAATTGTAAACTGATATATGTTTGGGGAAAAAAACATTGCAACAGCTTTTTTTCTGATTCGCCATGGAATTCTAATGCTTTCATGCCGAATGTTCTAAAGTTCTCTTGCAGAAGTTTCAGTGTAAAATTGAGCATGGAGCATCGATGGGAATCAAGTCTTAAATTCCAATTCTCCGGTAACCATCCACATTTTTAAAAGTTGACTCCTATTTTCAAAGCTCAGTCAGCCGACCAGCAGAAATAGCTGCAACAGAGGCGGCTAGGAGGTTACTGTCTATTTTCATACACCGCGTGGAGCCACTCCTTTAAGTCCATAATCCTCCATTGCAGCAAATAAACTACATTTCTTACATGTATTTTTATCAGTGTAAGACAGGGGTCGGCAACCCAAAACGTTGAAAGAGCCGTATTGGACCAAAAATACAAAAATCGAATCTGTCTGGAGCCGCACAAAACATGCAAAACTAAATTCTATACAAAGAGGATAAAAGTAAAGGAAATTAAATGAGCTCAAATATAGCTACAAATGATGCATAATGATGCAATATGTACATACAGCTAGCCTAAATAGCATGTTAGCATTGATTAACTTGCAGTCATGCACTGACCAAATAGGCCTGATTAGCACTCCAACAAGTCAATAACATCAACAAAGCGCACCTTTGTGCATTCACGCACAGCATAAAACTTTTGGTGGACAAAATGAGACAAAGAAGGAGTGCAACATTTTACATGTAAACAAACTGTTGCGTCACAGTCCACACTATGGTGAGTTCAAGAACCACCGACATTAGTAGGACAAAATTATGTTTACCAAATACTCTCATCAGTGAAGCATACACACAAACATATTAAACAGTGGGTTTTTTAACAATTGGGAAGGTGTGTGTCAAGTTTGTCCTCAAACAAAAAACATACTAAAACAAAAAAATTATTTTCCCCCTATCTTTTTCCATTTTCAATCCTTTTGTTAAAAAATGCCACTAGGCCGGCACTAAAGAGCCGCATGCGGGTTGCTGACCCTCGGTGTAGGAGGAAACATCGAAAACAATTGAACAATTTAAAAGCGAGACTAAAGGTTATAAATTTGTTTTATACAAACAATATTTTTAAGACATTTCGACATATTTAAGATTTTATTTGGGATGTTCATAAAACTTAAGACATTTTAAGGCCTTAATTTAAAATGATTGGATTTTAGACTTTTTAAAACCCCACAGGTACCTAGTGTTGTTGTGGCTACCGGTAGTGTTATGAGGTGTTTTAAAGACCTACTGAAACCCACTACTACCGACCACGCAGTCTGATAGTTTATATATCAATGATGAAATCTTAACATTGCAACACATGCCAATACGGCCGGGTTAACTTATAAAGTTCAATTTTAAATTTCCCGCTAAACTTCCGGTTGAAAACGTCTATGTATGATGACGTATGCGTGTGACGTCTCTCGTTAAACGGAAGTATTCGGACACCATTGAATCCAATACAAAAAAGCTCTGTTTTCATCTCAAAATTCCACAGTATTCTGGACATCTGTGTTGGTGAATCTTTGCAAAGAAGAAAGTTGTAGGTGGGATCGGTGTATTAGCGGCTGGCTGTAGCAACACGACCAGGAGAACTTTGACTTGGATAGCAGATGCGCTAGCCGACGCTAGCCGCCGACCGCACGGATGATCGGGTGAAGTCCTTCATCCTTCCGTCGATCGCTGGAACGCAGGTGAGCACGGGTGTTGATGAGCAGATGAGGGCTGGCGTAGGTGGAGCGCTAATGTTTTTATCATAGCTCTGTGAGGTCCAGTTGCTAAGTTAGCTTCAATGGCGTCGTTAGCAATAGCATTGTTAAGCTTCGCCAAGCTGGAAAGCATTAACCGTGTATTTACAGGTTCAGGGTTTAATAGTATTGTTGATTTTCTGTCTATCCTTCCAGTCAGGGGTTTATTTATTTTGTTTACATCTGCATTTGAGCTCGATGCTATCACGTTAGCTCCGTAGCTAAAGTGTTTCGCCGATGTATTGTCGTGGGGATAAAAGTCACTGTGAATGTCCATTTCGCGTTCTCGACTCTCATTTTCAAGAGGATATAGTATCCGAGGTGGTTTAAAATACAAATCTGTGATCCACAATAGAAAAAGGAGAAAGTGTGGAATCCAATGAACCCTTGTACCTAAGTTACGGTCAGAGCGAAACAAGATACGTCCTGCACTGCACTCTAGTCCTTCACTCTCACGTTCCTCATCCACAAATCTTTCATCCTCGCTCAAATTAATGGGGTAATCGTCGCTTTCTCGGTCCGAATCTCTCTCGCTGCTGGTGTAAACAATGGGAAAATGTGAGGAGCCCTTCCTCCTGTGACGTCACGCTACTTCCGGCAAGGCTTTTTTTTATCAGCGACCAAAAGTTGCGAACTTTATCATCGTTGTTCTCTACTAAATCCTTTCAGCAAAAATATGGCAATATCGCAAAATGATCAAGTATGACACAGAATGGATCTGCTATCCCCGTTTAAATAAATAAAAATCATTTCAGTAGGCCTTTAAGGTCGGTAACAAAGTTTATAAGAGTGTCAGACTCTGTGTGCTTCTGATGGACGATACATTACTTAAAAGACGTTACTTGTACAATATCACCACCAAGCACTGCATTAATTTCGCACCGAAGTAAGGCATAGATAGCTACTTTTTTCTTCCGTCCGGTTACTACTGTTGGCGTTGGCACCGGTGCCACTACAGAACCGGGTTTCGGCACCCATCCTTAGCAGAGATACATAGTAGTGCTGGAGATTTCCACTACAAACTAGTGGCATACATATTAATAAATCAAACTGACAACAGAATATCAAACTTTGGGAAAACCGAGCTCAAACTGAAAAGCCTGATGCAGGCTCGGGAGATACTCTGTCACATCCATTTGGCGGAGAGTAAGATTAACAAACAGTGCAAACTGTCGTTTTACACGTGTTCATGTCTCCCTGCAGTGAGGTTTAATCCTAAAGAGGAATAGCATTACATTCTCAAGAGAAGAAGATTTCAGTATGCAGTGGAAAAAGGAAGAAAGTCAACATTTTGACGCTCGGCACGTCACCCCTGGCTGCTTGTTAGCTTGGTTGTCATGGCGAGCGATTTTCAAATAAAACATCATTCTAACCATGGTTATTGCAAGATTACCGATTTTTAACAATGTAAATTCTGACTGGATATCATCTGTCTAATCTTAATGAACTGTAGTCAATTGATGTGAGGTTGGTATGCTGCTAGTTTGACATTTTGGTTATTAGCTAAAGCCGTCCTAGCTAGCTCATATCACGATTCAAAACATGGTAATATTTACGTGGCGTATCAAAGTATTACATACCTGATAAAAACCCAAATGTTAATTTAAGTTAAAGTTAAAGTACCAATGATTGTCACACACACACTAGCTGTGTCCCAATTCAGGGTCTGCATCCTTCGAAGGGCGAATTTGAAGGCCGCTTACATCACAACCTCGCGCGAAGGCTGTCCCAATTCATTCAAATTCCAAGGGTCCTCCAAATGCAGCCGACGAATGCGCCCTCCTTTTCCCTGTATTCGGAGGATGCACCGCGACTATCCTTCGTAGCCTCCCATATCCCAAGATGCTTTGCGCGCCTTTGTTCAACCTGGATCTTTTTGACGGTGGCGGCAAATACAAGCAGCGGCAGTGAATACACTTTCAAATGTAAGTATCCTCCGCAGGCTAGACTGTCCCATTTAACAACGGGTGACGCATCCTTCGGAGGTGCCTCCGTAGGTCCAGTCTTCTGAGGCTGCGTAGGCCGGGTCCTCCGAAGGATGCAAACCCTGAACTGGGACACAGCCACTAAGTGTGGTGAAATGTGTCCTCTGCATTTGACTCATCCCCTTGTTCACCCCCTGGGAGGTGAGGGGAGCAGTGAGCAACAGCGGTGACCCCAATTCCAACCCTTGATGCTGAGAGCCAAGCAGGGAGATAATGGGTGGGAGATAATGGGTCCCATTTTTATAGTCTTTGGTATGACTCGGCCGGGGTTTGAACTCACAACCTAACGATCTCAGGGCGGACACTCTAACCACAAGGCCACTGAGTTGGTTAGTACAATGGAAATCAGTCATTCTTAGAATTGTTTACATTTATGTGCTTTTTGTTTAGCCATCTTCTTATAACACTGAGACAATAGAGCTTTTAATACTATTGTCATATGGTGATAATGCATGTTGATAACACATTCTAGCTCTGTCCTGCAAATCCGACAACGATAAGAGAACGACGGTGGGCTCAACACAAAGTAGCGTCATTAATTGCGAGCTAGCGGCTAACGTACCCCCACAGTGCGAAGCTGCGTCATCAACGCAATGTAGCATTCCCCGCTAATGGTTCTCAGTGTGAACTCAGATTAGCCTAGTATATTAGTACTTTTAACAAAATAACACAACCAGAAATTATGCAATATGTTATGGTAAATGGTAAATGGGTTATACTTGTATAGCGCTTTTCTACCTTTTTTAAGGAACTCAAAGCGCTTTGGCACTTTTTCACATTCACCCATTCACGAACACATTCACACACTGATGGCGGGAGCTGCCATGCAAGGCCCTAACCACGACCCATCAGGAGCAAGGGTGAAGTGTTTTGCTCAAGGACACAACGGACGTGACTAGGATGGTAGAAGGTGGGGGATTGAACCAGGAACCCTCAGGTTGCTGGCACAGCCACTCCCAACTGCGCCACGCCGTCTTCGTTATCGCATATATCAGCAGCCAAATTAGGAGGGTCTTTTTTAACCTACTTGGAAATATTTATAGTAGCATTTATGTGACCCAGTGACCCCCGCGACCCCCAAGGGAATAAGCGGTAGAAAATAGATGGATGGATGGATGACCCCAAAAGGGACAAGCGGTAGAAAATGGATGGATGGATGGATGACAAATAGAATTAAGGGAATGATGATAACCAGCAGTAAAATTTCCGCCAGTTAGTATTGCCGTTTAAATTTGTAATTATTGTAAGATTATGATTGATTACTACACTTTGAAAAACTTACTGTGAAACCGTTCATTTTCTGGAGAAGCAAATCGCTGGCCAGCTTAAATGCCAACATGAATACAAGACACATTATGTATTACTCCTTTAAAAATGTCTTATCCCAGTCTAACCCTGTATAAACACCTTGCTATCTGAGCAACTAAAACTAAACTTGGTTAAAACATTTCAGTGCGCGTGTACTTTTTCAGCACATTCAACAATATTGTGATAATTATAATAACCATGATAGTTTTTGGTCAATAACCGTGGTATGAAATTGTCATATTATCCGTAATGCCAAATAATATGTCATTGCAGTTGGCTACAAACTATATTTTGATACAGATTTTAAGCCATATCGATGACATGTTACGGAAAAAAAAGAAGTTTTGTTTTTTCAATCATAGTGAAAATACTGGTGGGGTTATCAAATAAAAAAGGAAATTGCTGTTCGACTGCTGTTTGATGACAACGCTTCATTGATCACAATGATCTTGAAATTTGCTCTGCTGTTTGTTAACATGCCAACTCTTTAAAAAAAACACTTTTTTTCAGCAGGTTTCTTTGTTATAGCTGCCCCTCTCCAGATCACCCGTGTGTGTGTGTGTGTGTGTGTGTGTGTGTGTGTGTGTGTGTGTGTGTGTGTGTGTGTGTGTGTGTGTGTGTGTGTGTGTGTGTGTGTGTGTGTGTGTCATGACGTGGATCTTTACGCAGCTTACTGCGAGGATTGTTTTCCCGGGATGCAAACGGACTAGACCGGACATGGCTTGAAGGTATGAACATATTTAATTGTCCACTATTAATGAGGGACAAACAAAAAGGCGCACAAGGCGAAGACAAAACTTAGCGCAGGATACAAAAACTAACACTTAGGCAGAACTATGGACATGAAACAAAAACTCGCTAACTGTGACATGAATAAACAAAAACTTACTTGGCAAGGCATGGAACGAGCAGTATGAACAAAGCATGAAACAAGTCAGCACAGAGCATGATAGAGAATATCAATGTCGCCAGGCCGACTAACTGGCAACGACAGGCTTAAATAGTTTCTTTGATTAAAACAGGTGCATGTGTCAAAATGAGTCAGGTGAAACCAATGAGTCGTCATGGTGACAAAACAAACAAGGAAGTGCAAACAGGAACTAAAATAGTCCAAAAACCAACAGAGCATAACCAAACAAAACATGATCTAGACCACAGATCATGACGGTGTGTGTGTGTGTGTGTGTGTGTGTGTGTGTGTGTGTGTGTGTGTGTGTGTGTGTGTGTGTGTGTGTGTGTGTGTGTGTGTGTAAGCGGTAGGAAGAAAAGCTCTAACTGACTTGGGGAGAAGTTGATTGTCGCAACTGGTTTTGAAAGTCTACAATCTATAAACCCCCGAATATAAGACAACTCAAATTTTGTAACAGTTTTTCTTGGAAAAAATACGGACTTATATAGGAGACAGAACATTTCCAGTTGCAGGTTTCAAACTGTGAAACTGTCTTCCTCTGCAAATTATAACAGCTACATTTGTAGAGTCATTTAAATCAGCAATTAAAACATGCACTGGCTTTTTGAAAAACAAAAAAGCTACACTTTTCTAGATTTGTTACTACTGTATTATAGGACTGTGAATCTTTGGGCAGCACACCATTCGATTCATTTATTGGGGTAACGATTTGATTAAAAATGGTTTCTCGATTAAAAATCAAGACTTTTTTAATAACATTGGGTGCCAGTTCTAAGATTAAATAGATTCCTCCGTTAAAAAGATAAATGGCTATATAAAAAAAAAAAAAAAAAACTTAAAAGATGTTGATTTTGTTAAATAAAATTCTACCAAAACATTTAATAAAGTCAAACACAAATAAGGCAACAAGAGAAGTATCACAAACGTGTGTTTTGTAAAAATAAATATGTACAGCAGATATGGGCATCTACATCAACAATAGGATTTGCCCGAGTGGCTGGAAAGAACTGATTAAAAAAATACAATAAAATTAAATTAAAATGTTTTTGATTTGTTTGAATCGATTAATAATCGTTATAAATAAGTGATTCATTTGAAAATCTTTTTTTTTTACTCCCCTACTGCTTTTATATAATTTATTCAGGTGTATTTGCTTTTATCAGCTATTGTATATTTTTTCCTTTCTAAGCTGTCAGATGTTTTTTTTTTTTTGTTATTCTCTTTTATTATCAATGTATTGTTTCATTTTAATGGTATTTAACTTGCACAGCACTATGGGCCAGCTTGAGCTATTTTTTAATGTTAATGTTGCTTTATAAATAAACCTTGACCTTTAGTTAAAAACCTGAATCTAAAAAAATCCATTTAGAAAAATGGATTTTACATTGCATAAATGCATATTTTATGAGAACAGAAAACAAATGGCCAATTATGTTGCATTAGAATTGCTGTTTTAAAGGGTTTCGGAGTACGTACGTGGAGTTAGGTCTCCTATGTATGCTTTTTCTCATGAGGAAGCACAGTAAAATGAAATCAGCAGCATATTGTTTTCTATCGTTAACAACCTAATTCGTCGCCAAATAGCTGATTTACCCGTCTAAATGTGACGTGCATGCAGCCACCAGACAATTCACCCGTCATGGCGTCAAAACAAAATGAAGTAGCCTGGCCAACCATGGTGTAATACAACTGATAAAAATGTTTAGTAAATATAAATATTTCTTTGCAGTCAATTCACACCTCTGTGGATCTTACTTAAAACTTAGAGAACCTTTCGTCTGATCATGAAGTCATTATGCAACAGAATATGACAGATATGTATGACACTATGAACTTTGTACCGTCATCCATCACTTCTGCTAAATATGCAAAGTGGAAATATCATCAACAATGCGATATAATAATTTCTGGTCTGAAAAATATCCGGCTTTTTTTGGTGGGGAGGTGCCGAGTAAACAGTTGAAACACAAGCGGGCAACTTGTGTATGGCGCTCGCAAAAAAGCTCCAACTTAATGGAAGTTTGAATTACCATTTAAATAGGATTTCCTTTTTTGTTGTTGCGGCGGCAGCAGTGGGTGGGTGGGGCCATCATACAGAAAGATAAATTGCATTGTAAACAACGTCAAAACAGTTTAATGACACATATGAAATGAAAGCCCGCGCTTTCTTGGCCGCTGAGTGATATAAAGAGCGGCCTGAATAAATAACGAGTCAGGCCCCGCGGCGAAAAAGCCACTATGCAGACTTGTTTTGTCTCGAGCTGCCCTTGCACTTTTAATTGACTTGAATAAAAACTCAATTACAGCATTGTGGCCACCGGAGGGAGAAAGAGCAAGTGAGCGAGAGAGTGTGAAGAGGATAAGGAGAGAGGGGGAGGAGGGAGTTATTGGGTCAGAATGGCACCTCAGGGGTGTGTGTGTGTACGTGTGTGTGTGTGTGTGGGGGGGGGGGGGGGTAAATCAGGACAGCAGACAAAGCTTTTCTGTCTGTTGGAATTACACCTCAGTGAGAGGTGAACTAAAAAAAAAAAGAACAACAAGAGGGGGTGGAGATGCATTTTCCAATTCTCTTTTAAGGGCTCTTTTTTGTATGCATTTATTCTCTCTCTTGATTGAAGATGATGAGCATTGAGTCAGTCGGGAGAGCGAGGCACGTCCGCCATGAGCTAATGTGATGCAATGAGCGGGAAAGTGGAGGTCCTTTTTATGAAAAAAGGCATAACATAGTGAAAGTGACGGGCTCTGTCGCTCCTCGTGGCCGTGTTAATTGTACGCTTGTAACGTATGCTGGAGAAGCAGTTGGTGGTGGGCGGATGGCGGAAGTGTGAGCCTTCCATACATTCCTAATCACCACACAACAGATTTTTCGTCGTCCCCCTCAAGTAGTCAATGCAATGTTTGCGCACGGTGAGCCAATATTTCCGCGTTACGGTGTGTGTGTGTGTGTGTGTGTGTGTGTGTGTGAGGACAGCGAGCTGTTGTTCCCATTGTTGCGCTTTATTGATTAGTCATCTTTGTGGGCAATAGGCGCCGTTATCGTGCCTGACACGGAGACAGACGGGGGTGGATGATGCATGGGACGGGAAAACTGTTCAGACGCAAAGATAATGGTGCGACGCGCGCACGCCGACACGCCGCGCCGCCAAGATGGACGGTTGTCGGCGAAACTGGCACATGCTCCCACAGTCTCTTGCACACAAAATAGGCCCATTACACAAGTGAGCGCAAACATATTGGCAGCCATGGATTTGTTCTCAGCACCACGGACAGCGCTCTAAATCTCCAACTGCATATGGATAATGATTATCTATTGTCAACTTGTGCAAGGCTCAAGAATCACAGCAGAAGTGGCTTAAATAAGAAAGATAAAGTCCATACTGAGACGTCAAAACCCCACAGAGCTTCTCCACAACAAGCAGCCGCGGCATCTGGAACTCACCTAGGAGGGAAGAAGAAGAGAAGAGACAATGAGGTCAGCATTAAAGAATAACACTGTGCAAGTCACACACACTCCATGCACTTAATGGTGTAAAACATTTAAACGAGCTACATTCAGCGAGCAGACAGACTCACATTTGGTAGAATGTTTACATTGCAGTCTTACTGCTTTTAATGAATGTAACACGTGTGGATACAAGCCAGGCTCTCATTCACAAAAAATTCCCAAGCTAATCTCACATTACTTAAGCCTCAAGCATAAAATTGTCTGTTTAATTACGTGCTACAATGACTGGACTCCGTTCCATTCTTCACAATAACAGCAGGTTTTATAGATGAACTATTTTAAATAATATATATATTTCCCCAAAACAGTGTAACCGACAACATGTAGAATATAAGTAACAATTAAGTAAATCCAAAAATAAACACAACAATAGAACACTATTTAGAGTCGTGGTCAAACGTTTACATACACTTGTAAGGAACATAATGTCATGGCTGTCTTGAGTTTCCAATAATTTCTACAACTCTTTTTTTGTGTGTGATAGAGTGATTGGAGCACATACTTGTTGGTCACAAAAAACATTTATGAAGTTTGGTTCTTTTATGAATTTATTATGGGTCTATTGAAAATGTGACCAAATCTGCTGGGTCAAAAGTATACATACAGCAATGTTAATATTTGGTTACATGTCCCTTGGCAAGTTTTCACTGCTTTATAGTAGCCATCCACAAGCTTCTGGTTGAATGTTTGACCTCCAAACATATTGCTGGGTATTGTGGACAAACAGCTCAGTTTTTGTTTCATCTGACATCACATGGACAAAGATAAGACCTTCTGGAGGAAAGTTATGTGGTCAGATGAAACAAAAATTGAGCTGTTTGGCCACAATACCCAGCAATATGTTTGGAGGAGAAAAGGTGAGGCCTTTAATCCCAGGAACACCAAACCTACCGTCAAGCATGGTGGTGGTAGTATTATGCTGTGGGCCTGTTTTGCTGCCAATGGAACTGGTGCTTTACAAAGAGTAAATGGGACAATGAAAAAGGAGGATTACCTCCAAATACCTCCAAAAACCTAAAATCACCAGCCCGAAGGATGGGTCTTGGGCGCAGTTGGGTGTACAAACAGGACAATGACCCCAAACACATGTCAAAAGTGGTAAAATAATGGCTAAATCAGGCTAGGATTAAGGTTTCAGAATGGCCTTCCCAAGTCCTGACTTAAACATGTAAACAATGCTGAAGAAACAAGTTCATGTCAGAAAACCAATACATTTAGCTGAACTGCACCAATTGTGTCAAGAGGAGTGGTCAAAAAGTCAACCAGAAGCTTGCCAGAAGCTTGTGGATGGCTACCAAAAGTGCCTTATTGCAGTGAAACTTGCCAAGGGACATGTAACCAAATATTAACATTGCTGTATGTATACTTTTGACCCAGCAGATTTGGTCACATTTTCAGGAGACCCATAATAAATTCATAAAAGAACCAAACTTCATGAATGTTTTTGGGACCAACAAGTATGTGCTCCAATCACTCTATCACAAAAAAATAAGAGTTGTAGAAATTATTGGAAACTCAAGACAGCCATGACATTATGTTCTTTACAAGTGTATGTAAACTTTTGGCCACCACTGTATATACAAAAAATGTGTGCAGTGGTATAATGCTCCCTCCAAAATGTGCGCCTGCGCAATAGCACACTGCCCGTGCGTTCTCTGCACAAAGCAAATATTTGCTGCTCACAAAAAATAATGCAAACTATCACCTGTCAATTTGTGACTTTGGCCGTACAAACAAGGCTAAAACCAACTCTTTTTTATGACGCTTAACCAGTGATGCGTTAACGGCCACACAAAAGTCAGACAACTCCAACACCACATATTAAATGTAAGTGCCAGGTCATTACAACATGACTCCCCAATCAGATGTGTGTTGATTCTACTAGCATTTATTAAGAATGTTAATTTATAGATATTAATTATAAAATGGTGTAATAGATTGCAGAAATGCTCATAAAAATATACATTTTACAGACAGAAAGTTACTGGAAAGTACACTTTATTACATGCTTACATCTCATTGTGCAACATATGAATGCTTTAAGGGGAAATGAATGTTATCTCTTAAAGGGGTACAAATTATTTCCAAAGTAGGACCCACAATACTAGTGCACAACTCATGAAAAACAAGATAGTTTTGGTATTTGTATTGTAACTGGGCCAAATCACTTATATTTAAAAACATATGTCTCACATAAATGACTGCTGTCATTTGATTATAATAATAAGACATTATTATTATGTCAGGTTTGGGACAGGTGTGCTGCTGGTATGGTCACAGAGTGCACCAGTGTTAATTTTGATGACTAAAAATGTTTGTCTTAGTTGTCGTCAAGGACCTATTTTCTCTGACTAAAATAAGACGATAACGAATCGCAACAAACAGCATTGAAGAAAACAATGACGAAATGAATTGACAATTTAGAGGACGAATAAAAATGAGACAACAATATTGACAGACAAAATCCAATCATCTTTAATTTTGTATTTAGGCGGGTGGGGCAAGTTAGGAATTTAACCAATCACAGTAGCAGGAAGGAGAAGGGCGGTGGTATATTATGGCAGGGATCCAATGAGAACTACTGTCTTTGTAAGACACGGTGTTCACTGGGAAACACTGTACTGTATGGGTGTAATGATAAATTGTAATAATGATGGCCGCGGCAAAACTCCCGATGGTTAGTATTTTCCTATTGAAAGTAAAAGTATCTAAAAACCGAGATTGATAACTGTACTTTAATAAACTCACAACGGACTTACTGGCGCCAGCTCCTTACCTTAAATGCTAACATGAAAACAAGAGACATATGTATTTCCCTGTTAAAAGCAACATACCCCAATCTAAACTTATATGAACACAAAATAGTGGGTTTTCCAACAGTGCGTGTATGTATTTTAGTTATGTTTAAATAGCTTTTTGAGCACATTCCACAATACCGTGATAATAATATTGTTTGGATTTGAAGTTAGTTTTCACCATGTGTGCAAATACACCGTCCGTGCCTGAAAGGTGATTGGCGGAGAATGAGGAAGTGTTGTTGTGTGTCTGGGGAAGCTCAGAGACGAAAGTGTGTGAATGGGAGGTAAAACCTGTTGAAATTGTAATAAATAAATAAATAAATTGTACCCTTTGTTATGACAGGATTGGTAATAAAAGTTAAAAATAGCGTTGAACCTTGTGTGATTTCTTCTGAGGGCTACAATATAATATATTAATTTACTTGGTTTTCAAGTAAAAAACTAATCATTATTTATTTTCAATGTGTGGCGGTAATGAAAATGCCATGGCGGTCCGCCACATTCAGTTACATTAAAAGGAAACCCTGAACAGGTTTACAAATGTCTGGGTTAGCATTATTACCTTACAATGGCATTATGTTTGTATTGTTCCAGT